>NW_008752104.1:314869-339745 GCF_000715545.1 Opisthorchis viverrini
TATATCTTAATGTTCTAGTTTTTGGTTCTCACAACTACGGTGACTTTTCACGTAACAAGCATGCCCCGTTGCGTTGGAGCACGCCGCATTCATGTTTTAACGGCCCGATTATGTCTCAACTGTTGTTATTTAGTATATACATGAAATGGATAACATAACGGTAGTACTGAATGACAAAACTCGTTTTCAAATATTTTATCTCTCTATTCTAATAGTATTTATGTCCGTTTCTTGGAATTCAGATGATCAGATCTGCGAAGTCTAGTTCGAAACATCACGTTAAAAGTTTAATAACTCAATTTTAAAAGCGAACCTTTAAACGTTTTTGGTTATGTGTGGTAGTAAAATGTACAGCGAAAAGAATGCCCGGCATGTGTGGGTTGGGAGGTTTATCTTGACGATCAATGTTTTCATTCTCAGAAGTGAGGAACAGATAATTTACATACAAAGTAAGCTAAACGCCACTGGCTATTGGATTTTAGCTTGTACATTCTAACTCAATGCCACGTCTTCAACGCTTGTTACAGTACGCACTCATATGGCATTTTGTACTGTTGTTTTGCTCCATATTTTGGTACTTTGTGCCTAGAAATGAAAACCGTTTCGACACGTTTTGTATGAGTAAGGCTACATTTTTTCAGAAAACAAAAGAACAGGGACAATGCATAGTAAGTTTTAAAAAATCTTTCTTGTCGGCGCAAAACGACTCCGCAGAAGGCGAAAGACATTTCAACGTCAGTTGTTAATTGGTACAAATATTTATCTGTGGGATTTTGACAACCATCCGCACACAGCCTAAAAGGCGAGTTGGTTAGAACTAAGGCTGAATAGATTGTGGTTTATTCACGATTCAATGAATAGTGTGCATGAAAATTTGTCATTGCCGCAGAGAGAAATAAATACACTCTAACCTCTTCAATCAAGTTTGATAAAAAGGTGCATTCATCCACATTGTGAGTATTATTTAAACTGACGTTTTCATATTACTCACTGATTGCGCACATCACCGTTTGGAACCGAGGGGTACGTTTTTAGGATATAAGAAACTCATGACTTTGGTATGTCGCCGAGAAATTTGGAGCAAGCCTTAACCCATTTTCTACGCTGCGATATCACTGTTTAGATAAAAAAAAACTAGACTAGGGATGGAGGGTCACGTTTAGCGCTACAATTATTCATTTGGACGATTACTCAACACGGGTAGTATCTACATACATGAGGCATAGGATGATAGTGTAATCGGTTTGCGTCCCAATGTGAGGTCTTAAGCAACATCTGTGATATAAGTCGACATTGTTTAAGAGTTTTGGCTAAGCTAACGTTTAATTATACAATAAGTTTGGTGGAAGTAATCATTGTCAAAAATGATCAACTTGGTCAGGAACCTGAGACCCCTAAGTCATCCAAACATGGCATCTCACAACGGTAAAAATGGATCGCAATGATCCGCAATAAAAATATTTCCCGGGGTTCATGAGAACAATTTACTCACATGGGGCAACAACAAGAACATATCTCAAGATTCTGAGGGTAGCATAGTACACATTATTTGATGAGGCTGAAATTGACTTTGCTTTCATTTGTTCTACTGGTTTTGACCTTGAAACACTTGACATCAACGAGATTAAACTAAATGGATATTTGTTTTGTTTTAGTGGCATAAATGAAATTGTAAACTTATGGAGATCGCCTTGCATTTGCAGATAGTAGCTAGTAACAAAATGATCAAACCATGGAGCTACATCAAGAAACATACACACGAGCACTGTTTTGGGGTAATGCTTTTTCAAACCCCCTAACAAGAGCACAGCATGTAACGATAGAATGATAGCCTCCAAAAAGGGTTAGGCACTCAGATACCCACAAATCACATGGTTTATGCTACCTAGTTATCACCACATACACCTGCACTCAACGAAAATTCACAAGTTCGAGTGAGAATATTCAGTGTCAATGCTGATAAATTAGAAAAAGTATAAGAAATAATGAAATGGAAAATCTGTTGCGCTAGACAGTGGCCCATCTCCTCCAAAGTGACGAAACTATTTGAAATTCGCGACCTACTTGCGCAACAACTCCAAAATCGACGACCACCCCACTCCACTAGTTAGCTATTTGAAGATACGATCGAATACTTTATTCGGTTAATCTCTTGACATTGGTGGGTGCCAAATACAACAGTCATGCTCATAACGACATTTCGAGTTCCGTTTCGTGCTCCAATTTCGAATACAGTGAGGCCACAATTTACGCAAACGGTCAGCTTTGTCCAACCATGTTAACCGGCCAAATCAATCAGCAGGGTGCGGTATATACTTGGTAGTAGAACAGGACATTCTTCGTGATGAGATAAAAATAAAAAATGAAGTCAGTACTCCCAGAGACATTTTATCCAGACATATCCATGTAAGAATATATTTATTTAACTGTTAGATAGCAGAAAAATGATGGGCAAAAATGAATTTGAAAGTGTGCTAATAACCTGCATTGTCGTTTCATAGTGCGAAACCTCCCGAGCAAATCTGAGTAAAGTACGCATATAAGACAAGTGTAGAATTTCAACGGTCACTTTCTCACACACTGCCATCTTGTGTTTTGCTAGCGCAATTCAAGCCTGCTACCAGCCCACTGTAATTCAGCATAGAGGACATGGTTGAATCTAACGTTTGCAGTAGAATTAGCCAAAAAATTTTGTTATTTGTAAATTCCCCGGAATAATTATGGTTCTTTGTAGACGCAGAATTAAGGTACAAGTCTGGAATCTGAGTGAGTTAAATACTGCAAGAAAATCAATGTATTTGGCTGCAGTTGCGATCAGATAAGGACAAGTCCCCAGGGCGCTTGCTTGAAGATTCTAGCTTCGAAGTCCGTGTGATGTGCATCAAAAGCACATTTCATTCACGCTGTGGTCAGGGCAACCAGACAGAGCAGTCGGAATTTTGTTTTGCCTACGCGTGGGGCCCAAAACAAATAAGCGAGAATTTCAATGATGCTACTATTACTGTGTTCCCACACAGTAGATTTGGACGTAGCACAGAACAGACACGTTTAGTTCTCAAGCAGTCATTCGCCTATAATGCACGACTAAATCAGCACACAATATCGAAAACCTTTGTGCTTTGCGACCGGTTTTGCCCTTCTTGGGGCTCATCAGGTAGGCGCAATCCCCAAGTTTCCGTCAACATTATGTTTTATTTGAAATCAAATTGCAGGAAATTAGCGAATTTATACTCATTTGCAAACTTATTTGGTTTTTCGAGAGTCTTATCTGGAACCCAACTGAATCTCTGACGAAACCGGTCGTGGGCTGCCGAGGAGTTTTCAACAACCTTTTTAGTTATGCATTAGGTTTTCATAAGATAGTGTCTTTCAGACGTTCCTAATGACCCAACTCAAGAGAGCCTGTCATCAGAAAAGGCTCAGTTTTAAAACACCTGCACACAAGCACCGTCAAATCAATGGATTCATGCAAGCTAGTTGCTACCGCACACAACTGTGCATGCACTTCGTCAAATGTATCCTTCCGTATCGGAAAACTAACGTCCATTTCCCTTTGTTTACATGCTGTTTTGAGAGTCATTTATAAGTGGCCTCTCGTTGAGTGTGGTGCATTTCGTTGAAAACCTCTGTAAACTCGATGTAAACCGAATCGCCCCTGAAATGTAATGTACAAGATGGATTCCACACACACCGGTCGTCTCATGGTTTCTGGTGGCCATTTTCCACAAAAGCTCAGAGATTTTCTCGATTTTCATCAGCGGGCAAAATGGCGTAGCCCAGCTGTCTACTACGGGAGACATAAATGGTAAATAGTTTGCCTGTAAAAAAATGCAATTTTCTAGCAACGTTGTTTATCGGAATCTCTATGCATGGTAATAATCAGTGTACTGTCTTTGTTGGAGATAAAGGGGCGAGAGTAATCCTCCTCAGATTGAAGGTGGTTTGCATATCACCAGACATGAGGAACATAGACGCACAATTTAAAATCATTCTCCATTGATGTAGCCAGTGAGGATGCACACATAAATGTTTCAAACAACTCTGGCGGTTTTTTACTGAGACGCACTTGAACCAGAGCCAGGTGGATCTCGTTTTTAATGAAGTTAGCTCTAAGGAGCCTGAAATCTTGTTAGCAAACCAGTGTTATTCATTTTAGCACTTAGGAACACAAAGTACTACCGAATTCCTAAATGAGACTGCCCGCAAAATAACTGGTGAGCTTAAACACCGATGTATTTGCACAGACTGCTTGTGGATATTCCATTGAATCAGCCACAGAAGGTGCCCATGAGTGCATTTCTAAATTAAATCATCAGAAAACTAGACTGGTGTACGCACACGGTTGTCCTACGCACAACAGGCTTAAAAGTAATATTGCTTCCTTGCTCAGTTAACAAGAATGACCGTTAATTTTTACATTCGCATCGATACATTTTGGTGAAATGGGTTCCACGTTCATGAGCAGTTGTGTGCGCCGGTAGGTAGTTGGCATGA
The DNA here is from genome assembly GCF_000715545.1 of Opisthorchis viverrini. NCBI lineage: Eukaryota > Metazoa > Platyhelminthes > Trematoda > Opisthorchiida > Opisthorchiidae > Opisthorchis > Opisthorchis viverrini. Next base: position 319,364 of record NW_008752104.1, read on the forward strand.
GCCTATTTTGCAGTTGTTTTTGAATTGAGCCTTTGCTAGCAACGGGCTCTATTACGTTGAGACTCAAAACCGTNCCTATTTTGCAGTTGTTTTTGAATTGAGCCTTTGCTAGCAACGGGCTCTATTACGTTGAGACATCAAAACCGTCTGTAAGACTTCTCCTGTAAAAACTTAATAAAAAAACAAAACTGTTGGTTTTGTGATTTAAGTGTGACTCAGTGAATCACTTGAGTCGAAATGGATTGCGGAAATTTCCAGTATAGTTTTCTAACACTTATTTTGGTCTCCTTTATCGGAACATTTTGGGTTATTTATCTGCTCCGATTCAGTGGATTTTTTCTTGAATCTCGGGTTTGGCTATTCAGTTATTCAGCTATCCATAACTCGAGGTGTGATTCGTTGACGGGCACACACATCACTGCCTTATCTCGTGTTCTTTGATGATTTCTCCTCGTATGGTGACGATACGTTGGCAAGTCAGTTACCAAGCTCGGCCAGCAGATCAACAGCTAACTGATCAACAATCAATGCTGGGTATCCGGATGCCCTTAGCATAATCGGATAAAACGACAATTTTAACCAGCTGTCCATTTGAGACCTCTTTCCTCAGACCTCTGTACACCATTGGCGTTTGGCTGCGCTATTTCAAAACCTCCCTGAAATGTTTTTTATTGCATACTAATTAAAACCTTTAAATGCCAAAAAACCATGAGTTGACTGTATCACCATCACCATAAACAGTAGACCAACCGGTAGTGTATGGGCAAGGGTTTCGGAATTTGACATTTTCTCCCCGTTGTTTAATGAACTTCTAAAAGAATGTTGAAAATTTGTTATGATGTGTGCCTGCTTGTTGATATGTCATTAATTCGTGTTGCGTGGATCACTAGTCAGCGCACAGTTTGTGCGTCATCTTTCACGATCGTGAATTTTGAAATTTGGCAAACGATTTCTCCGTTGTTAACATTGACCATGATGATGCGCGGTTTCACCAAAACGCCACGTGATGATCCATGCAAAACGAAGTACTTGTTTACTCCTGAAAACGTGAGATATGCTTCTAACTGAATATCGAATGACGACAGAGCAGCTCACATATGCTACTAATGGCCGACATCAGAGCTGGTCGCGCGAAGCAGATGCTGGAACGGACTGGCAATACTTGACTGAACATGATCAAGACTATCACTTGAGAATGCACTTTGATTGAACAATGAGGATGCGAAATAGTTTTTATTAAAAACAGGGAACCCGTAGAGTAAAAACAGATTATCAGGCCGAAATTACCGTGATGCGAGTAAAATGAACGTACTTTTGCCTTGTATGTAGCCGAGCAAATTTCACTATAAAAACTGACGATTCTTCGTGGAACGCATGTGGTTCTCCTGGAAAATTTATGCCAAAAGAATGTTTAGCGAGCTGTGGAAATCACTTGTGCGTTATAGTTGTCAGTTGGGTCAGCAAGATATTGCAAAATTGTGCTGTTCATTTCCCTCAAGGTCCCCCAAAGCAGTTGGTGTGGAGTATACGTATGTTAAGCTTAATCATGTTGCAAGCAGACTCACTGCAACAAAAAATGAAACTGTTGTGGACGTGAACCAGTGCGCTTTCTCTGAAGCTAAAGAAAATCGCCGTTTACCTATTAATGAGTTTCAAATACTTTCTGTCGGTAATACATTGCCGCGATAGTCAATCGTTTTCTTGTTCAGTTTTCTAGACAACTGACAATCCGTCGATGACTCTTTTGAAAAGAAATTTGCTGTAGTTTTCAACAAAAACACGAATTTTCCTATTTTTACAGTTCAAATGAGAACATTTACACAAATGGTCGTTTTACTAATTTTGTTCGAAATCTCCTACCATTATACAGGACAGAAGGTGTTTGTTAGATATTATTACGTCAAATAATATCTGTACGAAGGCACAAACATGCGGGCTTTTTGAACTACCTTGTCTAGCTCTTTTCACTCGTATAAATTTGTCTGGTATACCTTATCGTCCCGAGTAGACCGAACCAAGCTGGTTTGCCTGATCTAAGAATGATGCCGAATGCCTTGTTGCTAACCCCAATTTTATCTTAAATTTATCTGTGTGACTTCAAGAAACCGTTCAAATTTAACTAAATAACTTATATGCTGTACCAGTATATCTTGTTTGATGCAGTTTGTTTGCTTATCGTGAGACTACGCGCACATTACTGTCCCACAGGGAGGGATACTTTGGCACCTTTCATTGATTATTTTATACCGCTGCTGCTCCGTGTGAAGCTGGATATTTTGCATAAATCCGAACTATCTCACTCACATGATATGTTCGGTTACCTGGTCTGAAAAAAATTGATTTCCGTATAAAAAATTAACCCTTCTCCTCAGCAAAGTCATACGTGAACTAATTCACATATGGACAGATTGGTAGCACTTCTGACGCACATCACACTCACCAGTACAAAAGAGAAGAGTTTTTGATATATTAAACCATTTGCCCAATTACTTTGCCGCCACTTTTTGTTGAAAAATATTGGCCAGAGCTTGCAAACAGCATGGTGGAAAGCTTATCTGAAACTACTGAGATGCCCAGGAAGAATGGCAAAAATTGTTTGCTTCCCTGTTGAGTTACCAAAAATATGCATAAAAATTTTGGTGTTTTGATTAACAGAGAAAGGAATGTCCATCTTTTAATCGAGTTTGACATAAAATGCCTAAATTTACAAAGCGATGATCAAATAGACTGATTCCTCCACATTACATGTTGGCTGTTCAGAAAAGGGAGTAGTGTCATGAAATTCCAGACTCATGGTTTTGGTGTCGTACTAAAAATGCTGACGAATTTGGCAAACTATTTCCGACACTGACATCAAAGTATAAATCAAATAAACCAGAGTAGTAAAAGAGGCCACACTGAGCGCCGTGATTAGTCATCTGAACAAGCAATATTTAATTAGCATTTGATGAGTATTTAAATGAATGTGTCAGACGTTTTAGCCAATCACACGTTTCAGTCAAAGCAAAAGTAGCGGTACCTAAAATTAAAAAATGTCGAGCAGGCTTAAGGCGTCTTTGTTTTGACTGCCGGACTAGTCAGACGACACAATCAAGTTATGTCACTGGGTCGTCTTTCAAGGCTTTCCGCTGGCGTCACTCAACCATTCCGAGGTTCAGAGGTTACATTAGAGACGCATAAGTGCATAAAAGTGCATACGTGCAGTTGTGGTAACGCGAGCACCCCGCAAGTCAGATGTGTGCAGTTTCAGCCATGGGACGACCAAGAATAAGCCATCCTGATAAGCCCTAATGATGGTGAAACTTGAGTCAGCTCACTTCTGACGCCACAGTAAGTTTTATGAAACATGCCCGATAAGGACATAGTCAACCATGCTATACATTCAACCTTTTTGATATCAGGGCATACGACTTCCAGACACTTTCGTAAGACACTGTGGTTCTGTGATGAGAAACCGGGCGCATCAAAATTAAACGTGAGATCGCTTGATTTTTTTCTCAGAGTCCGAAAAATCCTACGCGTTGAGATCATGTACACTTGAATAAGCAAGTTTTCAATTCAGAGACCGCAAGTATCTTGTTTAAATCCACGACGATATCTGGCAGTTTCAGTCACTTAATCAATAATGAATATGGGGGCGCATTTGGGCCAACCAGGTTCTAACGAATAATAAATGAAAGAAAGCATATTAGTCACCGCCTCTCCAAATATTTATGTCCTGGGAAAAACGGAAGCTGTATAGTGGATTAGAATGGGAAACCTGGGGATTACACCGTAACTGCGGAGGAGAGATTTTGTCCATCTCCTACAATATTCGGTTTCTGTTATGGGGTGAACCGATGGTCCTCCCGATTCACAGTAGTCCGTAAATCGTGCGCTGACTAATGTTATTCAAATATTTAATGAAGCAAATTGTTTCGTTTCACTTAATTATAGACATTATTGAACGTGAGATGGTTAATTTTGGAACGCTGCATTTGAAAAGTAACTGAGTGCGGACACCTCTTTGACTGAGTCTCCTCAGATATGTAACCTAAATTCCGAGAACTTCTAAGCGGTTCCGATCAATTCTGTTGACTTTTCGTGATTTTTTTATGTAAGGAGCCAACCAGCTTTCAAGTACAACCAGGATAAATTAAGTAAGAAATACAAACAATTCAATAACAAAATGAATTGAACCACAGTGTTTCAGCACCCCTGCTTAACTGACTGCAATGAAAATGTAACCATATGTTTGCAACCATTCAGTTTTGGTGATTGAAAGGAAGGCCTTGCAATGGATCAGTTTTAAACTTAGTTATTTTAACTGCGTTGAGGGGATGTTGAACGTGATCAAGTAAGATTATCATAGAAAATGCGTATTAAATGCCATTATTGATAGAGTTGGATAATTCGGACGTGTAGATAAGAGCTGATTACCTATTACTTTGTCAGGTTGGCAGATGATTCATACACAAATTGAACCAAAACCAATATTCATTTGCCATGTTTGATTAAATTATGGTAACATTTTTTCTTACAAATTTCGTAATCTGTAAGTATCACTCTATTTTACTGAATGTATTTGAGGACACTCAGATCTTTTTTATTATTTACTGGACGGCAAAAGTCTTTTTACGTCGGAATAGTATCAACTACTCCGAGCAGTTGTGCCATACCAAAAGCACTAATATCCGACACAATACCTTCAACAACGTTTATCCGCTTGCCATCACACGGCTTTCATTTTCAGGTAATATGATGGTCTATGTCGTACTCTAGAGCCTACAAAATTCACTTGGTCTGCAATTCGTTAAAGGTGCGTTAAAAACTTGCATATTGTTTGTGTATAAACCCAATCAAGAGGGGTTGGAATCATTTTCTCTTGAGACAACATATCTCGATTAACTTGATAGATACTTTGAGACACAATTGTTGATCTTTAATGAGGTATAGTAATCTGACGTTTATTTTTGTACAACTTATGGAAAATACAAATTCTCGCTCTTAAAGCATCTAGGTTGCTTAGCCTGAGTACCTTCTAGCAGTGGCCAGTAACATTCGCTTGCTCTATCTAAAAACTTGAACTATTCAAAGTCAACTGTGGTCACCTTTTTAACTTTTGAAAAAGTAATAAAATAAACTTGCCTATCCGTCACACTTCTGGCGTCCAGTGTTATTATCCGTAACTCTGGTATATAAAACACGTACCAAGGGGGAACAAAATTCATTTCTACCAGTTTCAAATTAGTCCCATCGCGGAAGCCCAGGCCCAAATAATAGTGACCGAGAATTTTAGCATTTTCCACCTTCCGTTGGGCCAGGTACTGCGCAAGTTATTACCATTCGCGCAGAAAATTTTTGTGCCGCTGAAATATACATATTTCTCATACAGCCTCTTCGTTTCTTCAAGACTCCCAGTTACCAGTTCTGCTTCGTCACCCTGTACAAACTGGATAGCCAAACTGCTGTGAATTAAAATGGCATTTGAAGAATGACTAGTAGAAACAAGAGTTTATACGAAGATGCACGCAACCGAAGTCTACTTTTCACTCGGTTTTTCGAGTGCACACAACAAACACCGGAAGCTTAAAATGCCTCATACAGGAAACAATTTAAACGTTCCGTGTCTGGTAACAAGAAGCCCTCCGAGTTTTTCATCGTCACAAATCGACAGATCGGAATTCGTCCTGATCCAACTGTGTGTGCATTTGTCGCAAAAAATAAGCAATTAGTTAACACTCCACAAGCTTCTTCAGGGTCGCCTGTACTGATATAAATATAAACGAAAGGAATAACTTGCCCTCCAATTGGTGTTTTCCGCTTAATTAGTTACAAGTAATAGAATGGTAGGATATGTCATTGTTGCTGTGACTGCCCTACGTGAGTTCATCATTGTATGGGAGGCGATGCAGATTTTGGATAAAAATCATTGCGTAACAATGAGTTTCGCGCTCTCCCTTTTAGTAAGTTCGGTTTTGTCTGAAGATCGTCGGAAAGTCGACGAGTGCCTGGGTAAGGTGTTACTCTTTGCCTGCAACCTTTTGAACCATCGCTTTGTGAATCATCTTGAGCAATTCTTTCATATTTCCGTCAGACGACCACCCAACTGGTGTATTTTACTCAGACAACGTTCAGCAGTTTTGTAATCTGATGGTTTTTGCGTGAGGTCAACATATTTTTACTTTCCTATAGAGATGCAGTCTCACTTTTTCTTTGCTGGTTTCTTAAAAAAACGAATGTTTAGTTTGTATGACATGCTTTTGTTGGCATGCCAACTATTTTCTATCCTATAGGGACGTTTTGGAATACTTCGTGGATTTCAACTAGAAATTTTCAGCCACTGAGATGGGAGTTACCCGACAATCAGGTAGCTTTATCCAGTTCAGACAATTTCAAAAATTAAGTGATAGTTCAATGAGTAGCGTTCGTTTAGTTTAGATTTGGGCTGCCATGCTCAACATCAAACAAACAACCTCATGTTTGGTTTGATTGTCCGATTTTATGGTTTTATGCAAAGGTGCTCGGTAACTTGATACCACAGATATCAAAAGAAATCAAATGAATAGTCTGGTTGACTATTTCTAAATCGGACACGTTGAATAAGGGTGACGGTGTCAACAGCAGTTGACTAAATTCATACTCAAAATCTATTTCTAGAACTGAATATATTTTGGGTTCAAGTAGAACATGAGGTTGACGGAAACTCGGAGACTGCGCCTACTTGATAAACCTTAAGTGAAACGAAACCGGTCGTGGGCTGTCAAAGAATTTTAAGCAACGTTGTGTGTAGTTTCCTTTATGAGGATATACTTTGATTTAAACTTCGTTGTACTGGGAATGAAGCCACATTGACTTTTACCATCTGGTACATGTATTTAACTAACATCTGTTTTCAGTAACTGTTTAGCCGAATAATCACTGCATTAAATGTGTTATTCCTTTAATGCTTTGGTTTATTCAAGTTGTCCACTGGTGTTCAAAATGGGTTGGCGCATTTGTAAGCATTCTAATTGCGTCACCAAACCATGAGTCTCTAATTTCATGAATTTACTTTTTGGTTCTATATAGAAAAGTGTCTCAGTGGTGAGTAACGTGGGATGGTCATTCTAGATAAACTTTGCCTTGTGAATTGACGCATTTTTCACCAAGCTTTACTGAAAGTTGAAAATTTATTTCTCTCTCAGGCAAAACAAAAATTTTCATAATTAATTGTGAGTAATCAAACAAAAAAGCGAAATAATTTTATTATTCTTTCTAGGCGCCTCATTTTTTTCAAATCAACCATCTTTTCAGCTGCATGTAGATTTAGGCCGAGATTCTACAGGTAAAGGGGTTAGGTATTTTCACATAAAAATTATCGGTCAAGCAGCTTTCGGCTTTGCGATTACATCTCTTGTTGTTCTGTTTCATTCGTTCTATGAAAAGCATTAATTTTATATTACAAGACCACTGTCAGAGTTTTGTGTGTGACATAAGCTGTAGGCACAAACTTCTATTTTTATAATGCATAATATAATAGTACGAAATATTCAATAGATACCCACTGTAAATAACATTGAGAAGAAAACAATTGATGTTTTGATCCAGTGGACCGTGGCATTTCTGTTTACATGAATGTAAACTTTCTATCCATAATCTTTGAGGGAAACACCTGAAAAGCAGCACCCTAACCTACGAATTTTTTTCTTTATAGCCGTTGATGAAGACTTCGAGTATCTTTGCCCAGGTGTGGTTTGGCTAGTAAATTGTGTATATTTTCCCACGCTATTTCGCACTGGGCGAAGCAATTTAACTCGTAACTTAACGCTTTGTGTGGCGTCGAACCGAAGCATTAAATTCTGATTTTTTCATGCTATCGAGAAGATTGAGAACTGTTGTAGAACAGTTAAATGTTAACATCTGGGTCCGTATTGTTTGAGCGAAGGAATTGCAAGACACGTTACCCTTATCTTGTCTCAATAAAAGATTCGATTTCCACATTTGAATAACAAATGTTTTCCAGGCAAATGCACGTGGATCAAGAAAGATATTTGTTTAGGTGAGAACACTTGTTTAATTTTGTCTTTCTCAGAATTTTCGGAACAGCAACTCTATCAAGCTTGACCTGTCGTTTCTACGTAATAACTTCCTTCTCCCCACACTCAGTAGGATACTTCTGAATGAAAGTGTAGAGAAAGTAGAAGAACTAATGGGAGGCAAACGCATGTGACGACGGGTTAGAATATATTAGCTGATTACTCACTTGGCATATGGGGGCACAATACAAAGTATCTGGTGATTTTGTTTAGATATCGCTGAATTCTATTTTATACTGCACCTTCGGGTGCAGTGAAATCTCGACTTGCGCACAGGCTTAGCTTTTACTTGACCATACCATCCGACTCTGCGGGGCTATAAGTGGGGCTGGGTACATGATTGACGGTAGAACGATATTTTTTCGAGGAGCCAAAGGTTGACAAATGAGGTCAGCATTCCTGGAAATATTTTTTTCGGATAAATTCGTATAGCTTGCCAGTCTGTCAGAAATCAAATGGTGCCTGAATATATCTTTGACATTGTGCCAAACATCTGTCGTTTTACAGAACAGAATCGTCCGGGTAAGTATATGCAAAGTGAGTATACCAACAAAGTGTATGGTTTAATTGATCGTTTCAGTGAATCCTCGTCCACGTTTAATTTCGTGCCGTACCAAATATTAGGCTGAATGTTTGCAACTCACAGTATTCTCCAAAATATGCATCTTTGTCATCCATTTTGAGAGGGCCATACTTTTATATAATGTATATTATATATATACATATATCTAAATTTATTCGAATTACAACAAACCACCCTGCTTATTGCAATGCACAGGATAGATTTGAAGCTCACACACACATCCCCATGTTTTCTGGTGCACATTTTCTAAGAGGATTGCGTTACAATTGAAAAGCAATGCGCTCGTGAGTTCCACAAATAACACACAAATACCTTGAACGTTTATCATTTTAGTGCTTTTTATTCTCTAGTAACATTTAGATAGACATAACGTTATTCAGGATAACTTAGTGCCGTAGTTTGTTTATTTTGAAGTGTTGATATGAGTTTACTGTTTAAAAAATAGACAAATTTGTGCAACAAAACGAGTGATCTGTTAGATTACCGGGAACTTTACTGTTTTTTATGTTGACAGGTCAGTGTAATGGTGAACCGACGTGTATAGGTAAGATGGAAGACAAAGTCGTCAATAAACTAATGAATGTGGACACTAGAATTTCGGTCCTTTTTTGGTGACACTCGAATGTAAAGTACTGCAGAAATTAGTCGGTAACCAGAAACTTGTAGACGAACTTGATCTCACGTTGCTGATTCATTCATTCACTCATTCATTGCATTTTATTCCTCCTACCAGAATACTGTAATTTATTCTACACTACAGAGGTAAGCCAATCGCATATGGTAAAAGCGTTTGAACTGTTTTGTCAATTTACAATTTCTGTAAAATAATTTTGTGGACTTATCATGATTCATTACAGACAAAGAATTAGTGAATGCTTCTGAACTCCCGATGGAATAAAGTCTTGAATACACTCGGTATTTTACTTGAAGTTGCGATTCTATGGAATAAAATATTTGGAAGACAAATGGTAGAACACCGGGCCGTTGAACTATCATAAAGCGTATCTAAAACCAATGCAGATGAACAGATTCTTAAAACAAATGGGTACTTTTTCTCCCTCATCAAAAGTAATAACGCCTTGAGATCAAGAATACCCAGTGAGATTGACGCCTTGAGATCAAGAATACCCAGTGAGAGTGATTAAGCGTCAACCAAGAAAGATATTGACTTAAGTATCTAGACCCAGTGAAGAATGGTTTAGCACAGCAGTCATTCTATATAAAGCACAAACATCGGAGGTTACTCAAAAACTGTTGAACATCGCCAACGTTCGAGCAGCTTTCTAGAATGGAAAAACTCTACGTCCAGTTTTTGGTGCAATTGAAAGATCTCTTGCCGGTTGAAAGGACCAAAGAGTGTGTGTATAAAATTAACTGCAACGACTGCTCCAGGGTTTGCTTGGGACAAACTGCCGGGGCATCGCACACCAGAATTAGTGAGCATAAAAGAGTGATGAACAAACCATCAAGGAGTGCAGAATAATATCAAACGCAGGTCAAGACTCAGCGATGGCGGTACATGCCTTAGGCACGGAACATAGAATAGATTTGGAGAATGTGGAAGTTTTTGGACGGGGACTGCGATCCATACCACAGTGGCTGATTGCCGAGGCGGTGGAAATTACTAAGCATCACAGCGTGAATAGAATCGAGGGTGTGGAAACGGAGAGCGTATGAAAAGCGGTCTTAGGCCGAATCGACACGTGACTGTGTGGTTGTCACTCCACATTGAATCACTAGCGAAAACTGGGGATGGGGGTTGAGATCCCAACCCAACCAAAGGTCACAGCATCCCTCTTATACAACTATCTTTGCACTAGCTCATCCACACAGACGGACAGGAGGTTCAAACGACGTTCAAGAGGGACAATCTATTGAACTGAACCAAAAGAATTAGACCCTAAGCGAGACCCAAACACATGTAGGTTTCCCATCGACCCAATACTTGTCAACCCACCCTATTACACAAAAATCCCTCGGCTGACACCCAACAGATATTTAGCTTGGCTTTAGTTCTCCTTTCGCCCTAAATCTCGACTAATTCGAAACTTAGTCACTTGGCCTGACGAAGCTTTTGTGTCAAAAGCTAAACATTGCCCAGCAATAAATCTACCGATTGTCACCAAACTTTTTCGAAAATCTAGTTAACATTAATGAACTAGACATCAATCACACAGTCATCGGAAGCATATTTAACGACTCGCAATACTAATGAGTTCTTTTTTCCATTCAGACGGAAACGAATTGACCAGCGCAATAAGAAATTGTGTCATTCGCCTAAAGTCCATTGCAGTTTGTCTCCCAAAAAAGACGAGTCATCCGCTTCCTAAAAATAAACCCTGATTCCGAACGTAAAATGGGGATTTTTGAGGGTACCTCAATAGTTAGTTGTTATGGTTTTAATAACTACAATAAAAACGGTGTCTGCCAATTGAAGAACCATAGCTGTATATGAAAACAGTTCGCGCATCTTAAGATGTAGTGTCAAGGAAAACGATTGAAGGGGAGCTTTCACGTACGATGGAGTAGCAAATTCACTCCAAACGCCACCGTTGCTCTGTTTTTTATTCACAACAAGTCAATATCATCGCAACCATATTCCCAAACACCGGCAGTAGGTGAACATCTGGTGTACAATACATGTTCATTGAGACGCTTTTAACTTATGATTGGTTACTATGTGGCATCCGACACTTAGGGAGAGGGATCATTCTGAGAAGGTAGGTGGTTCAGAATTTGGCGACGAATTTTTGTCGTTCATGTACTATTAAAGTTTTGGGAACAATGAAAACAAAACAAGAGTAATCTGGAACCTCTGCATGATTGTTATACACACCGGATGCAGAGTTTACTAGGCACATACCATATGTAAGCCTGGTATAAAAGTTATTAATAGTATGTAAAATATCACTTTGCCGAAAGGTATGTAAAACACCTCGGTGGCCCTAAGCAACTAGTCAGATTCAGGTCATATTCAGGTTTCAAGAAACAAAGTTTTCCTTTTGCTATGTTAACTGTTTCCAGAATTAGACGTGCTTTGCAGGCGTTTTGAGCATATTACGAGAGAATCATTACCGAGTACGATTATTTTCAAGTAAACAGCTAAAAATGGACAGGTTTCTGCTGACCAATTACAAGCGGACACATTATAACATTATAACGTTATCATCATTGACTAATGAGCTTGGCACTCATTGTCTATTGACGTCTGCAACTGACAATTTGGTGTTGGTCCAAGTGCCATGGCATTTTATACAGCACAGCAGCTTAGTGACGGGTGGAATTTGCATCGCAAATTACAGCTTGATGGCATTGTTCTGACTACCCACAGAAATTCTGGACCGTAGGAATCTTTAGGAATCAGTTGGGGTCTCCCGCGAAAACCAAATTGATTTGCAAGTGAGTGTATGTCTCCACAACAGCTTTATTTATTGACGATTAGTTTGAATTTTTCATATCACATGAGCGATTGGCCCCACACATCAGAAACGTTTCCGGTGTTTTCAAATCCTCGTGGTTACTTACTCTTTACAATATCTACCGATATAAAACAATTTTAATCTACGAGAACCAGTGATGGCTGGCCACACGATGAACCCTGCCTGAGTGAATTCAACAATTCAGAGTCTGGATTTGGGCTGAATTCAGTGCCAATAGGCTTTCGTAAACTTTTCACACTAGCCAATGAATAAAGTGTATGGTTGAGTATGGATATAGCTGGATCAAATTTTGCGTAATTATTGCATTGGCGAGCAAATTTCAAACTTTTCGAAGGCGGTCAACTTTACAAAAGCTATCATCAACGTCTTATAAGTTTTTAAAATGTTCAACTGGCATAATTTGACGGTGCGGTATTGTTATTTACTTGATGGAAACATCTTGCGGATCAGTGATTGCTGGAAACAACGGAACTGCTCACAAGTAGTCTGATCTTAGCCAATTTCGAAAAAGATGACTACTTGAAATGCAGGAGCTTGCTTGTGCTTTGTCTACTTATAGATAGGTTTTAGAATTTGTTCAAAGGTTAAAAATTAGTTCGCATGCTGGCTGCATATCCATCTAGGTATTTAGTGATATTGGTGCGTGAAATCATTCTATCCAGAGCAACGTATCACACCAGATCAGCCTAACTTGGAGCAATAGACGTGCTGCATTTTCGACAAATTCGTAATTAAAAAATGTCGGTTCACTCAGTAATGTGGAAAATAGCATTCAAAAATTCGTAGAACTGAAGTATATACTGTTGGTCGATGGATGAGGAGGCTGTAAAAATATGTAAATTGTTTTGACACTTTAAGAAAGTCTGCGTGCACACACTTCAATCATTATTTATTATATCCATAATGAATAACATGAAGTTCAACGACAGCGTTCGGTTTGCAATTCGTTCATTTTCAAGCGATTCCAGAAGAGTTATTCTATCAGCTTCGGATGATAATAGAATACTTTGTAAATGTCTTCTAAAGGTAACCGCATCGTCGGATAATATATCCCGCCACAGTTTGTTTGACCTTTAAAATCTCCCCTGGCCTCTTTCCAATAAACAATAATCAACCACCCAACCAAAGTCATCAACCAACATATTTTAAGAACCGATCCACGGTGGTGTTTCCCCCAACTGCAGTGGGGTGCTTCCTCCATTTGTGGTTTAAACATGGGATAAATCACAACTACCGATTCACGTCTCGTATTCATCATACTCGTGGGACAAAACGGTGTCTACTAAAAGGAAGTTGGCGACACTCGCGACACCAGCAACTGAAAGCTCAATCTTGATTCATGTAACGCAATTGCAGCAGTAACGGCATATTCCAGAAACACTGGATTTATGGTGTCCTTGAAGCATCTGTTGGACGGTTACTGAACGCTCTTTTGTGCGAAAATGCATACACAGTTGGACTCGGACAATTAGGGGTGTTCGTATAGAGACGTCAATCCATTCCAACGGTTCCTCGTTAGAGAGACATTTTCGTGCCAGGGCTCTCAAGGTTTCGGCGTCTGTTGCAGTTAGCTGAAGTGCCTCGCAAAAAGAAGATTACGGTAAAAATATGGTGTAGCGTGGAAGTATATCGTTCGTCTGTAAACTACATTACCTTTTTGACACCACGAACAACGCCAAGTAGAAAAGTTACCTTATTGTGCTAATCTATACCTACGATATTCAGTTTTCCTCAAACAATCAAACCTATTGACAGAATAACGGGATAAGATAGGGCCTCCTATAGATCCCAAGTTGGCAGAAGTTTTCATGACCAAACATGAAGCTCAAGAATTATACAGACTCATTGCGCGGTTTACACTGCATTGTCGTTACGTGTACCACATCTTCATAACTACTGACGAAACTATCAGCACACCAGACGTGCTAATCAGTTTTTCAATTCAGTCCGTACACATATCGAGATTACCATCGAGCCAGAACAAAACGGACAGTTAGATTACATCGACGTCAGCATTAAAAAGAGGACCAACGGGAACACAGAACACAAAGTCCACAGGTAGCAAAAGTAAAACGGTCAGTATATTCATTTTAATTGCCTCGTTCCGCTGCAACGAAAAAGTAACTTAATCAGATGCCTGACTGAGAGTAACTAAGGTGTAATCCTCCGAGTTTATACAGTAGGGACACATTCCTGCAGAATGGGTATCCAAAACGATTTGTAGCCAAGATCGTACAATTGGTAACACCCTCAAACCTAAACAATATTCAACTGGGAAGAAGCTCGTCTATATGAGCCCCCCATTTGAAGGTGGCTTGATTACCGGACAAATTACCCGAAGACTTAGGAATTCAGTTGATACGATACATGTTTGTGGTTCAATTCCAGCCCGATTATCAAGTTCCATTCGAAGGATGGTTTGTGGTTCAATTCCAGCCCGATTATCAGGTTCCATTCGAAGGACGAATTGTCACAGTCTATCACCAGCTTTTGTATGTACTCATTTGTATGCTGTTGATGAGCTTCGTGCGTTGGTCTTTCGAAAAGTCATTGCCAGACAGAATGCAAAGACGCAATCCCGTGTGTCTTTGGGTTACTTGAAAGAATCCAGGTACAAGTACATCACATTTGACCAAAACCAGTCATATCATCGACAGAGAGCAAGCCTTCAAGTTTATGTACCTGGTACCTCCGGACCATTTCTGACTGGCACAATCTTGACTATTATCGACCTCAGAGGAGATTGGATTCAGACTGCTGAATCCACATTTCGACGGCGTCCAAAAGAAATTTGGGCAACCTATTAACTTGAACTAGCCTACAACAATCTAGTCCCACAGGCCTGTCTGAGATTGAATCGACTTACTTGCTTCCGTAACCCAATAAGCAATTCCTCATTCAACCACCATTCGTTTGGTTTCTATTTCACTAAAGCATTTGTACCCCAATTTTAAGCCTTTTTCACGTTATTTGTGGTAACATACATTTGTGCCACTTTAGTTAAGAGAAACAATAAGAAAAAAGGAGCTTTGTTCTCCTTCTTCGTTCGTCTTATTTCTCCCACTTGAGACAAACCGAAAATTTTGTGCATGCTAAAATGACGACTGACGTACAGTGCGAAAGTTCTGGGAGCTGCATTTCCTTAGTCGATTTAAGCAGCAGGATCAGTTAACAACTTACCTTGTTGAATCACCTGGTACATTCCAATAAGATCGATACATCTGCTCGTTAATAGTTGGCCTTTCAGTGTAGGTTGATGTTGCTGCCAGGACGAAATTTTTTCAGCGAAAATATCTGAAAATAATCTCTTTGTCAAAGTTGTTATCCAGGCGCAGTGTTGCACAAAGTACAAAGCACGTTGCGGGGGGAAACGTCATTCAGCGTAGAAATTTTACTCTAATAATTTAAATTCCACGCTGTTAGTCACGTAAATCAACTGAGTTTTGGGGTGCTTGGGAAGTGAAAACTGATCTGTATACACACGCTTGTTTATCGGTAAGACTTCCGTCTCTATACAGTTTTCCACAAGTACATTTAGCCAAATGAATATTCAGAAAAAAGGTGCTACAGTCTTAGTAAACAAACGGAAGACTTTGCTGTCACTGATTGGGGGTTTCAAAAGCACCAGTTTCCCGTGAATTACCAGAAGACGTTTTTCAACAGTAACCAATAACTCACCAATGATTCCGTTGTAACTGGAAGAATTCAAGTGCCGACATTTTTCCCGTTATTAGTAGCAACTTGTCCTAAAAACTACTGGAAAACATATCGTAATTTATGAGATATATGAGAAACGATTTGGCACATATATTTCTTGTCCATAACAAGAACCACAAAATTATAGAGCACAAAGAAATTTAGTTTAATAGAAATTTAAACTGTTATGTAGCCCATCGATTTTGTTGAACAGCCAGCGAGATTACCACATACGATTTAGTGACAGACAAACCTGCAACCCTATACTTTCTTCGTCATAATATCCGTCGTTTCGGATGATCAAGACCGATTCACCTACTTTGCTCTGAGGTTACGGAATTAGCTACATTTCCAAATGGATACAACGCTTGTTGTGAGTGCGTGACGTTCATTCAATTACGGCGACTTTTCAATCAAATCACCTTACTTGTTCGGTATTTGACGCGAATGTTTGGGGACATCAACGGAACTCAGAAGTATTTGGTACAGATCGTACGTCGAAGAATGAGAATTGAAAAAAATTAAAACTGAATGGGCTGCTTTTTCGATGGTTTTGAAGATGCTCAACAAATCGCTGTAGCTTCTGACATTTTGCGAATTGTTCATCGCCCGCTTGTAATCCACAATTTATAGAAAACAACTGGTGCTCTCAGCATTGAGAAACACATTTTCCTTTGACGACGCCCGGACTCAGAGTTGCGCATTCCCAAGTTATCTTTTCGAGCTCGCCGGAATTTTCCACGATGCTGAGATTCGACACTTCCGAATATCAAGAAGAAGAACTGGGTTCGAAATTCCACGGTACTATTTACAAAAGGGTAAACAGATTTATACAACAAACCTCAATCATTGACGTTCGTAGCGTCAACAAGTGCACAAGTCCGTCCCTGACTGACACAGTGCGGTGTCAACGTTTGCACAGTAATGCGGGTCCCGGTCGTCCTTTCCGACGAAGTCCCATGATTCCCATTGGCGGTGCGATTACATGAAGCTCCTGAGAAAACAAGTGAACGCAGCAAGCGGGACACGAACGAGGTCAGCTGGGTGAGATGACGGAGTTGCAAGTAGCCATCTGTAGTACACCCTGAACTTGTATATCGATATCACACCTGAGGGGTATTGCACATTGTATGGCATGCCAGCTTACCGGTACTGTACTTTCTGGAAAACGTACATGCACTATTATATATAGGTATGAAATTTTCATAATATTTTCTCAATCGGTTTTTGTCAAGCTGAACTAGAAATGCCATTCATCCATGGAGAACAAAACGTTCTACAGCATTTAATTAGAATTATTTAGTGATAATATCGTCAAAAGTGATGACGAACAAAAAAGTCTAAGCGGAAGCCTTTTGTTGTCCAATTTGACGCAGTCCCATTAGTGACATTTCCAACCCGAAGATTCGGCTTCCTTAGAGCTCTCTAAATGTGAACAATCCTAAAGGAACGGTTCTTCCTTTAATTTGCTTGCAACGTGGATAAATTCCATGAATGTAGTAAAGTTAGGGATATCAGAATCGCTGGTACTGGACGATGGGAACTAAGCAAAAGGACCTTAAGCTCATTGATGGAATGAATCTTAGGGCACCATTCGGAAATAACCAAAGTGAGAACAGTGCATAGTTTATGTCGTTGGTCTTCCAAATCGTAGTCTATGATCCTAGGAATAAGAAGCACTAGGTTGGCCCAGAATAAAGTTCAAAAATTATCAAGAATGACGGACGCATCCTGATCACGTTCTTTCCACCAATTAGCGGTAGATCCTTCACTTTCAGGTATGGTTGACTGCTATTTTACACATTACTGAGCAGCTCAGGAACTTTTCACCTACATGTATTATTTAAATCACAGAAGTCCGCTGTAATGTGGTAAACTGCTTTGGTAAAATACAAGCTAATTATTTCGGGGGCTCTTCAGCTATTGAAGCAGATGGAGCGATATTCAAACAGAAAGCTGGATGATTTATTACCCCCTGAACAAAGTAGGTTGGGAAAAGCCTGAGACAATATCAAATGAGACAATATCAAGATGTGAATTTTCATCCCTGGTTGCTTTGAATAACCAACAATATTCATAATGTGAAGAGTTTCTCCAGATTGGATTACTGGTGAGAATATCCCTCAATGCCAACATTCTCATGGTCCGAGGATGTTTCCACCCTGCACCGAAAATTCATGATTCTGACTGCCCAACGTACCGCACAATGTGAGAGATTTCTCACGCTTTCTAGCAGTGCGCTTGGACTTTTTTTTAGTCAATAACAAACGCAATATTAACAACTAATTTCGACTCGATACATACTGAAACCTGGGTGTAGCGACTGCTTGGTGGAAATAAAAGATATAACTTCGTCAGAGCGTTTGGTGTTTAGTCTACTGAGTAAGTCTTCTGAACGCTCTTGACAGGTACTAATTGCATTTTTGGCAGACCTACAGGGTATTTTCCGGACGAGGTTAAAAAAAAATCTACGATCGACCGAGCACTTGCGATGGATTCATGTGAGTAATGTAACAATAACCGCTCAATGGGCTGACCTCACACAAAATTTGTTCGTAGGAATGTACCGGTGAAAGTGTTACAACCGGGTTAAGATAAAAACGAACAGGGTTCATCGGCTGGTAGAAATAATAAAGTTTATCAAGCGCAGTGTCTAGGATGTTAGCTTTGTTCAAGCAATGTCCATTTTATTCGCACTGAACTACTCATAAGTTTGCTGAAAATTCTTTGACAGTTCCAAGTAGAACATGATGTTGACGTAAACTTGGACACTGCGCGTATCTGATGAGCCCCAAGAAGGGTGAAACCGGTGGTGGGCTGTTGAAGGATTTTCAGCAACCTTATGAGTAGTGCATCACGAGCACACGTGCGAGGCGATGTTTTACATATCGCAGCAAACGAAACATGAGGCAGTCTGGCGCAGCACGTTCAGTTGCCTAGAAGCATCAAAAAGGAGAGATTCAACTGGGTTTTAATGAGTCTGTCGTAAAACCACGTTTGTTTGCAAATTAGTATATTTCGCTAATGTACACTTTAGTTTATCCCATGTGCGCACCAAGGGTTTGCCAACCAAAGTTCTGGAATGTTTCTTCACTAAAATTACGGGTTATAATGATCGGTATGGTGCACAAAAAATGGCGTTGCTGTTTCTTCATGTAGATACATTGTCATCAATCCAAACTTCAAAACATCTGAACGGGAGAGGTGCAATCTCGGTATGCAGGAATCCGTCATTTCAGCAGCAACGATACTGTTCGCAGCATCAACACCCTTCCACTCAGAAATCTGGAAAGGCCGATATTTTCACGTTATCGTCAAATCTGTTTCAAAAGTTATCGTAGAACCTGAACCATACTGTATCTCACGAATTACCTCATTATCCCCTTTGGAATAGGTGTGATTGTAAGTAACAGTAAGAAGTAAACCGTTCTACCGTACATTTAAAGGAACGTAATATTTTTTAACTGATGAAGCGTTAGACAATATCTTGGAGAACACGAACGATATGGTACAAGGAGGTGATTCTCTCAGATGGAGTGAAGATCCTGACACACCCAAAACAAGTCAGATTGTTATGAACACGTTCCGGAGTAGCATGGCACAAAATATTTATAAGGACGCTGGTGTGAGACTGGCAGAAAAAGCCACAAAATCTGTCACTAACGGGACTGCAACAAATGAATTTATATAGACATATTGTCATTTGACCCAGTTTCCAACAAGGAATAAATAAGAAATAGCTTCTGATGAGTATCCAACTGTGTAGTGGGTACCAGTAGAGTAGTGAGTTGGTTTCTAATATGTGAACCTCATAAGGTCATCTGAACTTATTTGTCCAAGTAGCTGTGGAGTGATTTTCAGTTGAATTCAAAATGAGAGTACACGGATGGACACACCGTGGAGAGGAGAATATGCCACTTTTGCATTATTAATTTCTTGAGACGGATTCGATTACGTCGCTTATATGAGAACAATTAGTATACCATATATGACTTAGGCAATATAGTCAACTTTGTAATATCTCTCGATGGACACATGACAACTGAGTTTCGCAGTTAGATGGTGCATCAAATAACGGCTCCTTTTATTCAGCGGTATTCTACAAGAAAAGCAGGCTAAATAATTTCGAACCCCGACAGATATTTCTGCACAGCAGAGGGTGCCAAGTAATAGGTGAGGCGAAATGAGCGTTGACATCTTCCTTGTTGAGGGGTTCCGGAAATCCTACGAAACTGTTGGGGTACACGTAAGGCTGGTGAAGAACAAATTTCCTAAAATTAGCGCATTTAGTCTATGTGAGTAAACTACCTCTGTGGCCACTGAAGTGACATTGGATACTCGAACAGTGATTGGAAGCTCAGTCATCTGCATGCATCTTTACATAAACTCTCTACCTTTTTCCTATTTCATCAAAATGGGCTATGGATTGTGCATAAAAATCACACCTTGGTCATATTGTGTTCAGGCTGACCAGGGAACTTTGGGGCAGCTGGAATCCAATGTCAGGGGAAAATATTTGGGCAGAGATAAGCAACGTGGCTCAAGTGGTTAAAGCGGGAATTTACTGGGCCAAAGGTCTGTGGTTCGAAGCCAACCTCTGCCACTC
>NW_008752104.1:339858-342291 GCF_000715545.1 Opisthorchis viverrini
CACGCAGGCAAGGAAGAAGTACCCACCCAACTGCGCACTGATGATGTCTCCTCGCATGGTGACGAAACGTTTGCAAGCCAATTGCCAAGCTCGGCAAACAGATCAACAGCCATCTGATCAACAACCAATAAATCCCAAGATGTCGGCACCGAATGTCATGGAACTTCGTGACGACACGTGGTTCATACGTTGCTCATTTCCGAATGCTCTTTTATTGTTTATTCAGTAAGTTAGCTTTTGCTGTCTTCCCCCATTAAACGCAAAGTCCGAATAAAGCAATTTTTACAGCCAAGTCATGTTTGCGCTTTAAAATCTCCCGTAGTTTGTAATTTGTTCACCTCATTCTCATAAACGCCCCTCAAGTGCCAACTATCCTAAAATCCTCAACTTTATAACTAGCCCACATAGATTGGAAACTGATCCACGACTGTCTCACCAACGAGTGCACTACTGCTTGATCGTTGAAGTTTGTGCCTCATTCAGCCGTGGCTTAAACACGGGGAAAATACAATCGCGACACACTTGGAGGACAAAACTGGCCTGCTAAGAAGATCCATATTCTAGAAAGTCTAAGGTTACCAATTCTTCGGGTGGCGATAATTTTTATAAATGGATTTTGTAAAAGGTGTCAAGATTGTTGATTACGATATCGCGCATTTCCAACAAAACAGGTGTTGCTGTGCAGAATACGAAATATTTTGGCGCTCTGTTGACCGCACACATTTGAGGAGCCCTTGGTCTACGTGCTGAATGCTAACCTTGGCTCTGATAAGTAATCCTAAGCCACTTCGATGTGTAGATGACAACGCGAATTGAGTTACTTTTGGGAATTTCATCTCTAAATCTAAATAAAGTAAAAGAACAAGTTGTCCAAAAATGAATCTTATATTTTCGTTTGAGAGGCATACTTGTTCTCGCATCGAATGTGTAAAATCAAACTCCAACCCAAAAGATGTTGGTCGATAATGAATACCAAGTCAGTCTCCTGTGAAATTTCCGAACTCTAGGAATCACACTAGCTTTATGTTTGCCGGCTGCGTCTGAATGGCATTCCAAAATGGTACCTTTTGCCATCGCGTTTCTCGCAAGCAGTCTACGCGGAGAGTGCGTGTGTTGCTGTTGAGGCTGTTCAAGTAGAAAGTGACCTATCCCACAGAGCAGCATCACGGACACCAAAGTTTGGCGACGGTTTCGAACTACGATTGTTATATCTGCTGATTCGTTAATCTTTGGTATCTGCTGCTGACCCGCTCCAGTGCCTAGTGTCGGAGAGAAAAGACTCACAGAAGGGAACACAACAGCTGTATTCCGAACAAGCGAGTGAGTGAGAGAGCAAAAGTTACAACGGCTCCACGCTATTTAAAGGGGACTTTCTGACATTGATCCAGGCTGTCTGATAGGCGTTAGTGCACACCCATCAACATCGATCGTGCCTCTGTGAAAAGCCTGAACGCTGATCACATTCGGTCGTGCTTCTGGTGCTTCTGTGGCGCGCAAGAACACTCATCAGGTTTTGCTGAATTGATTGAATGATAGACTGGCCTGGAGGCTTGCCGGCTTTCCAGTTGAGTTTTTTGTGGAGCAGTAGGTTTCGGGCGTTCTGAAGTTGCTTTCAGGAATCTGACCTTCCTGATAGATTATGATGAATTGCTTTTGGTCTTTTGTAAGTAATTGTGCAAAGCTAGTGCTTTTATATATATTTGATATCTAAATGTGTATTTCGGGCACACTTAAATATTCAAAAAACATTGTCGCTTGTTTCACCAAAAGTCACACCGTTTTTATTCATAACAACTGAGCAGTTTATAAAGTCATGATATCAACCTTCTTGGACACCTGAACAGCACTTTTTAGTGTGTAAGATCGGGATAAAGCTTTGGATGCTGGCATTTCTCAGGGGAAGTGGATTACAANCTCTGCAGGAGTCTTTTCTATCTCAAGGCAAGCACTTCTGACAAATCCCCAACTAGATGAATTTGCTACGAAAGTCCATATAATACAATAATTTTTTCTGCCTAGTTTTTTTCCTGATTCAGTCCGTTTTTCTAGCATGGTTCAGTCATTACTCGTAGACGAAAATTGCCATCATTATCCACCCACTGCGGCGAATAAAATACATTCATGACTGTTATGCATTGATGTGACATTGGCTATTCGAACAATGATTGGAAGCTCAGTCATCCGCATGCATCTTTACATAATTTCTTTACCTTTTTCCTATTTCGTCTAAATAGGCTATGGATTGTGCATAAAAATCACACCTTGGTCATATTGTGTTCAGGCTGACCAGGGAACTTTGGGGCAGCTGGAATCCAATGTCAGGGGAAAATACGTGTGCAGAGATAGGCAACGTGCCTCAAGTGTTAAAGCTGGGATTTACGGGGCCAAAGGTCTGTGGTTCGAAGCCGACCTCTGCCACTCGACTTTCTCCTG
>NW_008752104.1:344859-356968 GCF_000715545.1 Opisthorchis viverrini
ATCTATCCAGGATGACCGGACTTCACATCAAGCTGTTTGCTTGGAGACACATAAAACCAAAACTTATCCAACAAACTTTTATCTTGTTTGAATTTTCGAAATATTTGGTTTGATTGAACTCTGTATTCTAACTGGGAGACATCACATATGTTTTTGTTTTATTTGTAAAGCTCACACAATCAACGCGCTCTAGCAGCAGTAATGTAATTTCCTGTAACAACAATTGCATCAAATTACGATGAGGGTACGTATGGGTTTGGAATCTATCGTGAGTAATTTGTATTGCTCCGAGTACCCGCAGAGTACATTGTTGATAGTAATATACAGAGCTTTTCAGTGCAACTTATGGTGCTTGACGTAAGGGAGCAAGTAAAACAACACTCAAATAATCCATTTCAGCAAGCGCAAGAAAGTAGCGTCTGATCTGTGATTAACCCAGGCAAACAGCTCAAGCGTATTCAATAAAGCCTACTTATATCTGACTGGGTAAACTGTTTTTTGTTCAGAAATCTACGACGAACAACAACCACACCTATCACGAATATTCCTTATTTGGTAGGCATACGTAATTTGTACCAAGTACAATAATTACGCTGCTTGTATCCAGCTGAGATCGAAGAAAACGTTTAGGATTTCCTATTTCTCAGAGTGCACATACCACTGCAAATGCATCCAAAGTAAACTGCTGCATACTAATGCTACAGTTGCAAACTTTTATCTCCCAAAATTTGCTTCATATGTGTGTTGTTGCAACATTTATTTATGAATACACCTAGGAAGCAATATTACAGAAAATTTTAACTGATGCGTTTCCAAACAACTTATTTTTCTGCTCACAGAACAAAAGATGACAGGCCACAAACTCAATCTCAGATGAATAATTTTCCGGTCTGAAATGTGAATCAAATCAGGCGATTTCAGTGCTGCTAAAGCGCTTCCCACTGCTCTCCGTAAAATATGCAAACTTCCATACTAACCGGAGGAAATTCGGCATCGACATTCAGTGCATTGCTCTGGGATTGCTGTCATGAAGATATCTGCAGGGTAATTTAACTTTATTTCCCAGCGTGTTTACTGACTGTCTTGGCGTTGAACGTGCCAGTCATAAGAACGAATTTTAGTACCGCTCGTTTGATAGAATAACGTATAAATCTAATAAAGAATANACGTATACATCTAATAAAGAATAACGTGATTTTGCTCCGTATTATCGGTGAATCCCCTCAACAGATAGGAAAACCCAATGTGGCACAACTGTTCACAAGTTCCACCCAAAAAGGCAGGAGATGGTTCCTTGGAGCTATCAACGTCTTCACACAAACGAGACTTAATCCACTGTCAGTAGTTCACCCTAGGAGTGTGGAGATATGGCTAAATGAAGTGTAGTGTAAGTGCTGTATAACCGAGTGCATTTAAGACACTATGACAGCAATCCATCTCGCAGGAGACACCAGTAATCAAGCAAAACTTATAGAGACTTCACAAGACATGGAGAAGCCAAAATACCAACGTCAACAAAGTAGACNCAATCTCAGATGAATAATTTTCCGGTCTGAAATGTGAATCAAATCAGGCGATTTCAGTGCTGCTAAAGCGCTTCCCACTGCTCTCCGTAAAATATGCAAACTTCCATACTAACCGGAGGAAATTCGGCATCGACATTCAGTGCATTGCACTGGGATTGCTGCCATGAAGACATCTGGGAGATAACTTTATTTCCCAGCGTGTTTACTGACTGTCTTGGCGTTGAACGTGCCAGTCATAAGAACGAATTTTAGTACCGCTCGTTTGATAGAATAACGTATAAATCTAATAAAGAATAACGTGATTTTGCTCCGTATTATCGGTGAATCCCCTCAACAGATAGGAAAACCCAATGTGGCACAACTGTTCACAAGTTCCACCCAAAAAGGCAGGAGATGGTTCCCTGGAGCTATCAACGTCTTCACACAAACGAGAATTAATCCACTGTCAGTAGTTCACCCTAGGAGTGTAGAGATATGGCTAAATGAAGTGTAGTGTAAGTGCTGTATAACCGAGTGCATTTAAGACACTATGACAGCAATCCATCTCGCAGGAGACACCAGTAATCAAGCAAAACTTATAGAGACTTCACAAGACATGGAGAAGCCAAAATACCAACGTCAACAAAGTAGACACGGTCAGCGCGGAATTATAACTGCTGATGAAAACAGCTTGATGAATCATAGGATAAGTTGAACTACTCATTAGTAGCCTGTTTCTGAACACATTTCGCTGCTGGTAAAAATCGAACAGAAGAATGAAAAAGACAAGTCTCTCTCAACATGAATTTTGCATCTCACGTCATCTCATGTATTTCCCGTAGGCCCTTTTTTCCAGATTCACGCAGTGCAAACTCGCAATCANAAATGGATTACAAAAGATCGTTTTTTGTTTGATCGAAATGTTTCTTGCGCTGGGAGACATTTTATCTTTTGGTTAAGTTATTACGATGCCTTTTTGCTTTGCCCTTTTATTATTCTGAGATTCTCTAGTTCAAATTAACAAACCAATTCCTTAGACTTGCACTTTTCCCGTTACTCCTGTACGTGCTTTTGCATGGGCACTTGTCTCTAACGTTTGCTTCTCAATTTTCATACACGAGTGGAGTTTAGAAGTGTCTTCTGGTTGCCATCCTCTGTTTGCTTATTTTTGGTAATGTGTACCCTTCCTTTTTGTTGCATGTAATGTTTACGACAACCAGTGCGCCGAATCTCGCATATTACATTTCCCTCATCGCTGTGTTCAGTGTTCATTTAGGTTGGAATCGAACGCACCCAGTTCGACTAAAGACACAAAGTGTTGCTTGACTTTGGAGGTCGACTTTATGTGAATAAATCTTCTATCAGTATTTCTGCGGTATCCATTAATTCTTTGTCTGNTGCTTTGAGCCTTTCTATCTTTCTGAGATTCTCTAGTTCAAATTAACCAACTAATTCTTTAGACTTGCACTTGTTCCGTTACTCCTGCACGTGCTTTTGCATGGGCACTTGTCCCTAACGTTTGCCTCTCGATTCTCACACACAAATAAAGTTTAGAGTTGTCTTCTGGTTGCCATCCTCTGTTTGCTTATTTGTTTGGTAATGTGTACCCTTCCTGTTTGTTGCATATAAGGTCTAAGACAACCACTGTACCGAATCTCGCATATTACATTTTCCCTTATCGCTGTGTTCAGCGTTCATTTGGGTTAGTATCGAATGCAGCCAGTTAGACTGAAGACACAAACTTTCGCTTGACTTTAGAGGTGGACTTTATGTGAATAAATTTTTTATCAGCATTTCTGCAGTATCCATTAATTTTTTTGTCTGGAAACTCTCATGATGTACTCCGAAAATTCATTTGTGGACAGCGATTAAATCGGCGATTTAAATTGTTTCTGTAAAACACGGTTGGTTCACATAATAAGGATATAATCTATTACAATATTCTGACAAATTGATTGAAGTGAGCTAACAGAAAATGAAATATCAAATTAAACAAACAATATTTGTGTATCTATTAAAATGCACCGACAATTTATTCATCATGGTGTTGACGCCTCCTCCACTAATCTTACCTATACAGGATGACTTGCCTTCACATCGAGCTGTTTGGACAAAGACAAATGAAGCCAAAACTTATCCAAAAAAGTTTTGTCTTAGTTGAATTTTCGAAATATTTGGTTTGCTTGAACTCTGTATTCTAACTGGAAGACATCACATATGTTTTTGTTCTATTTGTAAAGCTCACACAATCAACGCGCTCTAGCAGTAGTAATGTAATTTCCTGTAACAACAATTGCATCAAATTACGATGAGGGTACGTATGGGTTTGGAATCTATCGTGAGTAATTTTTATTGCTCCGAGTACCTGGAGAGTACGTTGTTAATAATAATATCCAGAGCTTTTCAGTGCAACTTATGGTGCTTAACGTAAGGGAGCAAGTAAAACAACACTCAAATAATCCCCTCCAGCAAGCGCAAAAAAAGCAGCGTATGTTGGAGTACGCCGTGATCTGTGATTAACCTAGGCAAACAGCTCAAACGTATTCAATAAAGTCTACTTATATCTGACTAGGTAAACTAGTTTTTGTTCAGGAAACTAAGACGAACAACGATCACACCTATCACGAAGATTCCTTATTTGGTAGGCATACGTAATTTGTACCAAGTACAATAATTACGCTGCTTGTATCCAGCTGAGATCGAAGAAAACGTTTAGGATTTCCTATTTCTCAGAATGCATACACCAGTACAAATGAATCCAAAGTAAACTGATGCATACTGATGCTACAGCTGCAAACTTTAACCTTCTAAGAGCTGCTTCATATGTGTGTTGTTGCAACATTTATTTATGAATACACCTAGGAAGCAATATTTCAGAAAATTTTAACTGATGCGTTTCCAAACAACTCATTTTTCTGCTCACAGAACAAAAGATGACAGGCCACAAACTCAATCTCAGATGAATAATTTTCCGGTCTGGAATGTGAATTAAATCAGGCGATTTCAGTTCCCCATGTTTCTTGTAAGAATGCTGCTAAAGCGCTTCCCACTACTGTCCGTAAAATATGCAAACTTCCATACTAACCGGAGGAAATTCGGCATCGACATTCAGTGTATTGCTCTGGGATTGCTGTCATGAAGATATCTGCAGGGTAATTTTATTTCCTGGCGTGTTTACTGACTGTTTTGCCGTTGAACCTACCAGCCATAAGAAAGAGCTATAGTTCCGCTCATTCTATAGAATACCGTCTAAATCTAACAGAGTAAAACGTGATTTTGCTCCGTATATTCGGTGAATCCCCTCAACATACAAGAAGATCCATTGTGGCACAACTGTTTACAAGTTCCATCCAAAAACACGAGAGCTGGTTCCTTGGAGTTATCAACGTTTTCACATAAACGAGAATTAATCCACTGTCAGTAGTTCACCCTAGGATTGTAGAGATATGGCTAAATGAAGTGTAGTGTAAGTGCTGTATGACCGAGTGCACTTAAGACAATATGACAGCAAGCCATCTCGCAGGAGACACCAGTAATCCAGCAAAACGTAGAGAGACTTTACAGGACATGGATAAGCCAAAAGACCAACGTCTACAAAGTAGACACGGTCAGGGCGGAATTATAACAGTTGATGAAAACAGCTTGATGAATCATAGGATAAGTTGAACTACTCGCTAGTAGCCTGTTTCTGAACACATTTTGATGCTGGTAAAAATTGAGCCAATATCTCGCAGAAGAGTTAATCAATGAAAAATACAAGTTCCTCTCAAAATCAAATTTGAATCTCACGTCAGCCCATGTATTTCTTCAAAGCAATTTTTTCCAGATTCACGCAGTGCAAACTCGCGGTAATCGTTTACAAGAGATGCGCTAGCCCATTTGACTTAGCTCTTTGGAAAATGCACAAGTCACTTATGTTATCAAAGGTGACTACATTGTCCCTATGGGATTCCAGCTAACAATATGCGTATAGATTAGCTTTCGTCTGCTTTGTGTTCCGGTGCGTACTTGTTGTACTTGGCATATGGGAAACAAGGCACTGGTTCACACAGAAGACAGGTCACACAAATTCATCACTAGATCTTGTGAACAGACACCTTACGGGCAAATTTCTAAGAAAGACAACCTTAAACAAAGCGAATTGAGAATTGAAGTAATCTAACCACAACAATCCTTTCTTTACACATAGAATATTAGATATGGGTATGTTTGAATCAGTCAGTCATAGGGACTTATTTGTCACTTGATGAAAACGCAGGTGATCATTAACTTCAAACACCCCGACAGAATTTACAGCAGTCATAAGTTGATATTTTGCTACACAACTAGGACACATCGCCCAGCACGCTCCATGCACAGAGATGTATTTGGTCCTTATCCAGATGAGATAAACCTTGAGCGTAGATAGGATATCTTTCATGCTGAACATATTTATCGCCAGAAAATCGTGCTAAAAACAGGTAATCAAAAGAAACGCGCCCTAAAATCAATAACTATCAGTGATTCCCCACACGTGCTAGTAAAAAAATGAGATATGTTACCTGGAAAGTGTTGGTAAAATGCACCATAACTGAGATTATTTATATATTTACGCCAGTTTATTTGATTAGAATCGACATAGACAGCATCTTGTGGATTGAAACTGTGTAGAAAATAAAAAAAACTTAAATTCCTCCAGTATACGAGAATTTTTAGAAACCCGATGCTAGTGCTCAAGAACTCAATTCCTACTTCAGTTTGTCAGGTTTAAACATTTTGCTGAACAAGCAACCCAAAAGGTTTTCGATTCAGAAGGACTTGACAAACAGTCGGTAGACTTTATAAACTGGGAACCGTTTCGCTTTCGACATAATTCTCCCAAACCTTTAAACCATAAGATTTAGGCAACCATCCTGCCGACAGGACTGTTTACAGGACTGTTTTACTATATTGAAAAGTGACCTGATGTGCTTGTCGGAAGAGGTGCTTCATATTTGCTGTCCAACCATTTCCAGCCGTGGCCAACTGGGTTATGTACTTACTTGACATAACAAACGGCATCCGAAGATTGTTTATAAATTTCACTAACGAAGCCGCTCTATTTGATTCCCATTTTGTTCGGTCACACATTTGGATAACAAAATTTTAACTCCCACGCACGCTGAGAATACAAGGGTGTAGCTGATGACATTTAAATTACATTTCCCTAACATTCCTTAAAATTATTCCTTGATATCTGTTTCGATTATGTCCAGTAGGCCTTAGCTATTGTTCCGAAACAACTATATCGAGCACATTTTGATGACAATTCGAGCATGCCTACGTGTTCAAACATCAGCTCTGCCGCTTTTCCAAGAGACTGACTACTTGAATTTCGATAACACGTTTGGTTCGACCCAGAACGTCCCGAAACTGCTGTTGGATTGTGCGTAGTCTCCCGCTGCCTAATCAACCTGAGGGAATTCACATTTTTAAAACCATCGTTCATTCAACTAATTGACCTTTTATCCATTATCTATCCTTGAATTTGCTAGATGAAGACTTTTAGGATGTGAAAAAGATTTTGACTTGATAGAAATCGGTGAACAAACTAGGTAACTCATTGTCGGTTATCTTGGTTTTATAATGATGTCCAGAAACAAAATGCTCACCATCGGTTTGCAATAAAAACTGCCACGTTGGTGCGCTTGCATTGCGTTACTTGAGTTGCCAATGCACGGGTTTCACACAGAATCCGAATATGTCTCAAACATGCCCTAACGCGTGGTTCAGCACAGCTTACACCATTGGGCATTGAGCATTATTGGCAATCTTTCATAAGCCTCATTATCTAACGTCTGACAAATGCTATGTGAAATTATCATAATCTCACCAAGTACATGTGTAACGCGTTTGGAACAATCAAGTTAATCTGGACTGTCTAACTGTCCCTAATACGTCAACCCTATCCAGTAAATACAACCTCCTCTTGCGTAGATTCACCTATCGTCGGATAAGAAATCTTACCGGGGCATGGTAAAATTTCGCAACTCACGTTATGGTAGACTCACATGAGATAAACTTTATAAACACATAAGGATTCATTGAAGTCCGTGCAGTTTATGAATGAGAACACCGGACTCAACGTCTTCAGTGCGACAGATAATTGACCCACCAGATTGCATTCCAAGATGTCCTCGAATTCCGCCTCGATCTGACCCTGCCCATGAAAACCAGTTTTATCTGTCCGGTGACTTAGACTAGCAGCCCCTTATGCACCATGACTTGCGAAACAAGAAACCTTCATGCGAGGGGACAAAGCCAAGTCTATGTTATGACCCCTGAAATCGCAATGCATGATCATATATTTGTGACTGCCTTCCTGTTAAGGAAGTGTGCACACACGCTGTATGCGAGAAGCCATTCTAGGCCGAAAATAGCACAAAAAGATCGCGCCAATATAAAACCGCTGGACTATTCATTTTTTTGCCAAAGACAGTACCAAAGGATATCAGCATTCAAAATTTTTAGGGCACACGAATAACCAAATCGTTATTAGAGGCTGCAGCTCTATACACAAGTGACAAGTGGAAATAGTTACCCTTTAGTCTTAGAGCACCGCTTTACAAAACAGGTCGTTGGCTTGCCACTGGTTGGATTATGTTCACAAAGAATCACTTGTGGTAAACTGTTGCGCAATTCCCGGATTTACACTGCACCAACGTTTTCTTTCAATTGGTATTCTGAGTTGGTATTCTGTTGAACATGGGTTTATTTCCCGCTAACTCATACCGTCCGAACTTTTCTCTGTGGTGGATGAGTTTATTTGGGTTCATCCATTCGTTGACCAGCACTGACCAAGGTTGATGTTTTTCAAGACTATGGTTGCAATCACATCCTATTTTCTGAATTGTAGACTATGTTGACCGTTTTATCTCAGAAAAGAGACGCAGTTTTTTATGACTTTTCTAGGACAGAAGGACATGCAAGTAATTTACTGTTCAGCGCTTTTTCAGCGAAAGCAATATGTACAGTTGGTTGTGGAATACAAGTTGATAAACAAGGTGACAAGCTTCGGGAAATCAATCGGTCAACTTTTTTTCAACTTTTGAGAACTCTCTACCTCCCTGGCTCTTTGACAAATTCGCAGAATATGCCATCAGCAGCTTAGATGATATGACACTTTCCTCACTGCCGATTCAAAAACAGCGCAACAATATGTCCACGCCGGATGCTTCACAAACCGGCATCTTAAATTGAATCAATCCTGATACACGTGGAGAACATCCCAGGTACTTTGACCTATTTGATTCAACCGTCCTCAATGGCAGTGTGAGTAAATCGGAAGCCATATTTCGTGCTTGATTATTTGAACGTTTCTCAAACAGAATAGCTATTTCTATTAATCGCCAAATGGTTTCTTTTACCTGACAGCTTTGTTGAAAATTTTCTGATACTTCCTTTTTGCCCCCTACAGTATATACAATATTTTGGGCCCTTGTGGGGTTAAAGCTAATGTGAAATAAACCTGGATTAAACGGCTACTATTTTTGGCCAGCGTGCAGAAATTCTTCATGAAAACGACTTGTTGAATAAAAAACATCACGTTTACACTGAACATTTTGTGATCCTCTATGATGCATCTCACTTGGTAAGCTATTTAACCAACCTTCTGGACACCATTACACATCACTGGCAATTTGTTTTGTGCACGTAAATCTATCCTAATTCAGTTGGACGTTTGCTCCTGCTTTCAGCTGATAAATACTGTATCTATCATGCGTGTGACGCAGAAAGGTCCCCTGCTTCTAATAAGCCATATGCATGCGATTTTTCCCTACGTATTCCTCGACGAAAAAGATGATTTTTTTTACCTTAGGATTATTTTGTTTTGTAAAGGAGTTTTCAGTGATCACACAAAGTTGTCGTTGTCGTGCATGTCATTATGAACTCTCTGCATCACTGCAGATTTTCGGATGATATCTTGCTCTCGCTAAATATTGTTAAGTGCTCGGTCACCAACTAAGTCTAACAGAATTCAACGCCGGTTTACAGCGTAACCTATTTTTCACTGTTCCTCTAATTCCAGGTTTTTTCCCAGCATAATCGGTTGGGCGAAATCTAGGGTTCCTTATTATTTTTCGTCTCTTAATTTTGGTACAATTTTTCACTCATGTGTTCAAAACTCTATATTTATAAGGTAGACGCCACTGGTGTCCGAAGGCTGAAATATTAAATTTCTATACTGTGTTTCTCAAAAATAGAGAATTATCTATCATTCTGAGGATTTTTGTAAATCAATGGTTTTACTTGAATACTTTTTCCCTAGTTATTATGGTTTATTTTGAGATTGAATTGATGTTAATCCCTGTGATGACATCGTGCTCATTTGTTTGGTGTTATATAGATATTTAGTTTTTTGAGGAGATTTCGTAAAGCCAATCTGTGCTGAAAAGCCAAGAAGCACTGTACAGCTGTTTCATCCTTATTGGGGATCATCAGCAGTGCACAACTCACGAAACCTTGGAGCATGTCGAACCCACGACCTCTGTCGAACCCGCGACCTCTTGGCTAATAGTTTGGACAGTTAACCGTTCGGCCACGAGTGGCTGTTTGATTAATTCACACACCACTCACCTTTCAATCACGGGATCCACATCATGCGGTTTGACTAGTTCCTCGAGCAACGACTCCTCAGATGGAAGTTTCACTCATCGTGTGAAGATATTCATTTAGTTATTAGATATTTATTTTGTCGTAAATACATTCCTCGAACCTTTTTTACGTCGTATATATGCGTGGTACAAGTGCAATTGTTTGTAAAATGAAGATACCATTGATCGTGCTTTGACACGCTGCGTAAATAAGCATTGTGACACACTCCATTTGTGCAATATCGTTCGGTTTATACAATATGAACCGTTGCGACGTTAAGGAGTTACCTGCCTTCTAGTTTGTCACTGGTTTACAGAACCACCATTTTCAATCTGGAGTGTAGTACTGTGGCGCGTAATGCTGGCGTGTCAATCGAGCAAATCCTTTCCCTTTGTGCTAATGCTATTTATCATATATCGCGTTCATAATTTTATTGTTATATTCTTCTGGAAAATGGCTTCAGGTACCGACCTTCGACAATTTCATCCAATAAGCGTATCTTCCACTAGTTATTTCCAAATTCATATTAAGCGTTGTACCAAACACTTGCTGCCCACCAATTCTTCAGCCAAATGGGGATGTGTCAGCCCACCTAATGAAATGTGTCCATTTATGTACATTAACTGAAGTGGTTTTGCTCCTGTTTGAGTGGGGTCATGTGCAGCAACATTCTATCCCAGCAATATCCGTATCCAGTATAACTTAGTAGCAATATCTCGAAACCTGACTCATCATAAAAGACTAATGACTAGATTTGTGGGTAGTGAAATTGAGTATCTTTGCCGCTTACCGCAGTATCGCCCAGATTTTGTGGTAAAATTTTGCACACAAGCTTGTCCGATGGTCACGAAATAGACGACAGACGATTGCGCAATAAAGTTGTTTGCCCACATAAAGCAGGCTTAGGAAAACAGATCGGTTGACGAGGGTTACCACGAAACGAATCTTGGAAATTGAAGCACAGCGACAGCAGGTCGTTTCTGGCTAACGGCCAAAGAAAATTTTGTGAAATAAGATTAAATGTAGTGTTGTGGAATGTAGGTAGCTCGGGTGCGCTGTTTGATTGTTGGTCTGTTTGCCGAGCTCGGTAAACGCTTCATCACCAATCGAGGTGACATTGTCAGTGCAAGGTTTAGCGGGTAAACCCTGCGCTTACGATGTCACCTCGATTGGTGATGAAACGTTTGCAATCCAACTGCCAAGCTCGGCGAACAGACCAACAACCAAAGATTAAATGTCTCATCCAGCTAACATTGATATTGTGGTTGAAACACTAAATACTTGTTTTAGCGGATCATAAAATACCTTCATGAAGGCAGCGAGTGCGTGATCTTTTGTATCCAGATTGTAACGAGATTTTGGTAAATGGCGTTTTTGTGGTTACTTCATGCTGCTAGCGGAATTTGTGAGACGAGCATATGTATAGGACCAACCTCTCCTCCGAAATTTGATTTAACACATATGCAGCCCAGGTAGCTGGAAAAGCAGAGGAGTTTCCAGGTTCACTAGCCTAAATCAGAGTGCATTTGGCTGTTGAGATTCAAGGCGTAAGTTAAAGTAAGTGCACTTTAATGTGTAGTATGTTTTCACTCTAAAAGATTAAGGGGTAGGAATTATTTAACTCATCGTGGCGCACTGATCAGCGTACTCTATTCTACGAAAAAACGTTCATATTTACCTCGCTTTGTTCACTCATTTAGTTTATCGCCAATAGTTCAGACCGGGATGAACTTTTAATCAAATATTGCTTTAGGGATCACTTCTCGAATCTAATTATGTTAATTTATTTGTGTTGGCTTTCGCTAAAATATTTAGAAGGGAATTTCTAAAAATACACGCATTTCAGTAGTCATAAAATCGGTGTTTGTTTCCTTCTATATTTGTAAACGAATGTCCGTTGTTTCTGATGAAGTTCTGGTAAACAAGAAGCGAAACAGCGAATATGCACTCATTTGCAAACTAATTTGGTTCTTTCGAGAGACTCACCTGGA
>NW_008752104.1:357291-359326 GCF_000715545.1 Opisthorchis viverrini
AACCGGTCGTGGGCTGTCGATGGATTTTCAGCAACCTTATGGGTAGTACATTACGAAGAAGCGAAACGCTTTTTGCATTCCCCAAGATAGTTTTACCCTCTTTATTTTTACTGTCACAATTTCAAGCCTCTTAAACGTGACACAAATTACAAAAGTTCAAACTGCTCGAAACGTTTGGGGTTGCCCGCGTAACAGGTCAACCCAGCAGGCTGGCTTAAAGTCTCAGCTTACCAGTGACCGTGGATACCAGTATTCACTGTGCACCTGAACTGTCCCATTTCGTGTGCGAAATTAGGGTAGGGTGCTCAGCGTACATCAAGCGTAAAGAACAATATCAGACAATTTTCAAACTTCCAGCTTGCAAATTCGTAGCTGTAAATGATGTTTGAAAGGAGGGAGATTGCACTGTAGTTGATGAAATGGCCTCTTAAGAACACAAAACGACACATTGCTGTCGTGCTTTGGTCAATATATTGACCAAATCCTGGGTTTTTGATTACAGACTTAAGGCTATTATAGCTGAATTAGGTTTTTTCAAAACTCTAAACTTAGATAAAATATAATCCTTTCCGAACTTTCTGAAATATTACTAGACTAAAATTTATTAAACAGAAACAGTGCTCTGCTTCCTAGGTGTATTCATAAACAAATGTTGCAACAGATAACCTCAATTGAACAATTGAATCCAAACTAAAAATTGCTAGTGAAAAGGCTTTACTCTGAATTAAAGCATATTTAACACCTCCACTTTTCATTCATCTTGGGTGACCTTCATCGCTACTGGATTCAACACCATCACAAGGAAAGAGATACAGAATAAAAAGTATCTACACCATTTAAAAGGATATCTTTCTGGTCACTTTGTGAAAATAACATGTGGGTGTTATGAATATGAGATTAGCTGGTCACGCAATTACTTTGGGTTCCAAAACGTGATCGCATAACGGATCTGATGAAACCAAGGCACGTAGTCCCTAATTTCGCCGTGACAATCTGCCTACACGGCTTAATACAGATCATCTAAAAAAATTCCAAAAGCTTCAAGCGGTTTTTCTTTACGTTTCTAAAAAGGTTCACTGTAGAATGAGATAAGCAAGTCTCATTTTTTGATACCATTCAAGAAATTGATGTTAATTTCAGAGAGCTTTTAGTTCATTTCTCTTTCCCAAGATGGGGTGAATTTGCCTGTGTTCTCTCATTTGGTAAGATAGATTTAGGTTCGGTGTTATACTTTTCACTTCACAATACCAATTTGACTCCATCAAGAACACTAACTAGCTGTATTTTTAAGTTTGAAACAAGACAATTTTACGAAGTTGTGTCCCATTAACTGATTTTTTGGTAACCATAGTCTTGAAGTGGCGGATGGCGTTGCGTCACTTGTTAATCGTTTGTTGCTGGATGAAGTTTACATCAAACTGATCGTGTACTCACGATCCTTTAGAACGCCGGGTTTAGTTTTCCATTACTGACCATACCGCGTACCCCACCAGATTAGTTGCCTGATTTTTAAAGTTATTGCTAACCTCCATTTTCTGGCTTTACAGTGTGGTCTCCACTCACTAATCGGGGAAGATTATACGTCAGAATTCAGAATAAATCTTCTTGCACCTATTTTGCGTTAGTCAAAAAGGAACGCAATATTTGTGGCGGATAAAGGATCATTTCTAGCACACGAAAAGGCAGGAAATGTGAAAGTGACATCCCAAATATTGTTCACTTAAACAATCTTATTCCAGTAGATCCCCTTAAAGGCAGTGAAGTTTTAGTGGCTTCCAGCGACTTTGTTTGGAACAGAGGAGTGGTCTTGCTAAATAATTTGGTAAGCGCCAAATCACAAAACGTCATGGTGTACACGCTGGGCTTGGAATCGTCTAAACGGTCAACAAAATCCAGATATTAATACTGTAAATGAATCAGAGAGGATTCAGAAAACTTTGTACATGACCAAAAGCGGATCTAAGGCTGTTGCACTGAACGTTAGCAACGATAAGCGAGTTGTCTCAAGTGGCTATATATACCCGTGGTAGTCATG
>NW_008752104.1:360200-361958 GCF_000715545.1 Opisthorchis viverrini
AAATTGTTAATGTACTAACCAAGATGAACAATCGCAGAGAACGAGCTTTGTTCGCTACCTCCTTCATTCTCACGTAAGCGAGTTGGTAGCTGTTTTTTTCTGTTACGCCATACACTTAAATGAAGTTTATCTCTCTCCATATTTAGATTTTCGCTATTTTTCATCACCTGTAAGTCTATTTGCTTCAAGATTTCAACGGTCTTTTTTAGCTTTTGGTTTGTCAAAAATCCAAGTGAAAACTATAGCGATTGTTGGTTTTAAAAACCGAACAACCGCTTTGCAACACTCTGTTACAAAGTTTTAAAAAACTAATCTCAGCAAACGTAGCTTATTCCAAAGCAACTGTTAGTAGTGTAGGGATATCTAAAATTGTTTAGTGAAAATTATGTGGCATAATTGCACTTAGTTTGCGAGAGAATGCCAACAACACCGTGCAGATGTTTCAGCCATATTGGGAATGATCTGCAGTGAATAATCATAAACCTCCAAATGGATTTTAACTTGCAAACGTCAGATTGGTAACTGAAGACTAAACCGTTGAGCCATAAGCTGCTTATCGGCAGCGTAATTAACTTGCACTCAGGCGTAAAATAGAGCCACCGATCCTTTACTTGCGGATTTAGCGTTACATGGACCCATTCTTATGTTGACTGGCTCATAAGGTGACGGCATCTCAGGTGAAAGTTTCGCTCATCATACGAATAATTCTTCCCTCTGAGGCAATTATGAATGGTAGGGGAAGTGGAGAGGTTGGCTGATTTGCTTATTACCTGTGCTTTTTAGAAGTGCTTTTTAATCATATCGATATACGGCAGCCAGTCACATGCACCGAATTCTGGTGTAATAATGGAAGCCTTTCGCCCCGAAGTCATTTGTTACCAAACACCAACTAAATAGTTACAAACTATTGGTCATGGAAAGCAGACCTCTCATTTTTGACAACTCATTTTAGACAACTCATTTTTGAAAACTGAACATCCTCATGCGTCTTCCTGAACTTTCACGAATATTCATTGACAATCAAGGAATTGTAAATGAGTGCTGCAAAGAAGTCTCGCAGGTTTCGTAATAAACCCCATGGGAAGCACCTTCCACTAGATGCGATTGGGAGTTACGAGAAGACGACCTACTACTGGCTTGCCTCATCAGTAGTATCCGCCGTTATACTGGTAAGAATATTTTACTAGTGCTGACGACGAGCAGAATATAAGGAATAAAATTTAACAGGAAACGATGTTGTTGGTGGTGACTTTCCATCGATAGTCAGTTTTTTTAATGTCGGCACGGTTGGTGTACTAACTGCACTAACATCTCTGGGTCCAGGTATTAAAAGCCTTGTTCTGTAGATTCGTCCTTCATCAACCACAATGGACCTCTCATAAGTCTTCTGCTCTTCTGCCTTGTGATAATTTAGCTTAACTGCGGAATCAAACAGATACTCACTAGCGGTATGACGGAATCTGATTAACTTCAACAGGGCTGCACAAAAAGTCGGAGTATATTTCATGGTAAGGTTGTTCTTTGACTGCAGACATCATAGCTTACAATGAATTTCTTACTCCTTCTCCTTCTGCTTTAGAGTTTCTCACCTGAAATGCGGCAGTCACATGCGTTCGGACGAGTCCGTTTAATTTCTGTTGGTCAGGCTACTAAAAAACTTCTATGTTCGACGACCGACCGTCGATCAACAAGAGATCCGATTTTCAAACTACTCTTCCAGCAAACCCTTCGTGGCTCTCCACATGCTGAAAATACTGG
>NW_008752105.1:0-1643 GCF_000715545.1 Opisthorchis viverrini
CACAACAGGCATGAGGCCAGTGAACTATCAAGTTCACGGTGGCAACTCACGATCCCCGATGGGCACCATTATTTCCCTCCTTGAGTATCTTCGTGTTCAGCTACTCAAAACCAGTTTATCACTAAATACTCGGGTTTCAATATTGATCACAATTTGCAACCATAGTGTAGTTAAAACTCATAAAGAAGAAAAGACATCTGGTCGGGAAAACCTTTACTTCATATCATGCTTTTGTGTTATTTACAAATCCGATAAGTTGAGGTACCGCTGGGTGAAATCACAAATCACGCTTGCTCGTTCGTTGTCATCATATTCGGACAGCAGGTGACATTGATTGTTCCCGGGAGTTAGGAATGGGTTACATGAAACAAAGCCGAATATACTGGAGGGGAGGAAGAACGAAAGTACCAATCAGGAGAGCGTTGTGATTGTGAATAACAAGCCATACGCTAATCTCGACTTGTTTCTACCGACTTTATCCTGTACACTTCAACCCGGTGGCTATGATATCAGTACGGAGCCATACAATCATGACGTCAATTGGTTTTCCCCTCAGTTCCTCATTAGTATTAGTAAAAACTTCCGACCAGCAGACCAAAAGAGCTTCTGAAGAGCATTTTCACTGTTGGAGTTAAGTCTTCTTAACCATGTTCATTGCTCATGTAACAATTACAACACTAACCGGGGTGAGGTTTCAGGGAATACCAACGTGTTAGTTTAACTGAGAAAAATATGGTTGATACCAGGAAAGCTCAGACATTTGTCGTAATCTCTGTTCATCAGATACAGTAAATATTACTTGACCGTTTTGGTCCTGTTTGTACACTTCATGTGACCCGTTGTTGTTAGCTTACCGCGAGCCCCTCCGCTTAAGTCATGGAAGTTCTCGACTCGTAAATTGGATATCCTCTTTAATGACTATAACTATTAGCTTCCACTGGAACTCTACGGGTCACTGTGCAGTACCGATTTTGCCAAATAAGAAAACCATGGATAACCAAGGTCTGTTGATCGGTGGTATTTTGGTATCGAATTTTACCGGCGTGGTAGGTCGTACGATTTGTCCGTGGCCTGGTGATTTATGTCATCTTGAATAAAGCCTCAGTCCAGTGTTATTGACCCCTTCCCTCCTGTTTCATCACCACGCTTCTTTCCAATAAGTTCCTGGTTCCCAGCCATCATGGTTACAAACAACCATGTGATAGTGTCGTTCCTCGCCACTACTCTCGCACTGTTTCGGTAGCTATCTCAGATGGGTTCTTGTATACCAGCATAAATGCAAATTTATTCTAGAAAAAGTGGACTCTCCCTTAGGTTTTCCTCATTATGCCTTTTCATTTCCCGTCCCCCACATTTGACGTCTGAATCTTTCATGAATGGTTCACTTCTTTAACGATCAACTTTCTCCGTGGCTCAAATTTAATCCCGGTTGTAGCATGTCTCACCCCTTACAGCGAGCTCTTGTGTATAAGAGTATTAGCTACATACATGTGGTTGAAGTCCATTTCATGCTTTTGTGCGTTCTTTGGATGATCATACCATAAATGGTCAATTTAAAGCTCCTTTACGCTGTTGTAACGTAACTGTATGATATTTTCCACACACTACATTCACGTCTTCAGTCTTAAGTGAGCAAAGTCACC
>NW_008752105.1:2625-17573 GCF_000715545.1 Opisthorchis viverrini
AAAAACGTTATCCAGAATTTGTCATAACTTATGTCGAACTATTTGGAAACTCTGCGTGGCCACATGATTTCCGTTTGACCATCAGCTATACACAAGTGCGCAGATTTCAAATTGGTACAGCATTGTACGTACTCGACTTCTTTTGTCATCCCGTTCTGATCTTCTGTTTTCCATCTGCAAGCAGTTAGGAAAGGTGAGGGACAGTAACGTATTTCCCATAATTGCGGTATAGTTTAAATGAATTAAGTTATGAGTACTCAGAATTCAGCACACTTTATCGGCTAAAATCCCTGTACCAAGGGTGCTTTTGTTCCAGCCGCTACTGTTTCGGTAACTGGAACCGGTGGATAAACAGTAAGATATTGAAGGTGCCGGCATAACTAGTTCGTTCGACTGAATCACTCTAGTTATTCGAATCGAATGGGAAACCTTGTCGCTAACCGCTGAAGGTGACAGCTTACCTGCAGGAACGTCACTGATTGCCTGACTGAGCCATGTTTTCCAGTGAAATTAACCAACGATGAATTAAGTCGTGGGTGGCACTCGCTAACACGACTGAGCTTACTTGTTAGTCCTTTCATGCTCTATTGCCGGATCATAGACTGTCCATCTCTCAGCCCCCTCCACTCATCGCAAGACTCAGTGGAAAGAGCTCTGCAAGGCAAGCAGCTCTCCTGCATACGGAGTACATGTCTCACTCAGCGTAACCTATGAAAGGTGAGTAACCAATCCATCGTGAGGGAGTTCCTTTTAAAGCTATCTGGGGTACCTCATAATCACTCTTCCAATATTTCCAGCAGACTGTGCCAACGTTTCGGAGACACCAATAGCCAACTTCAAAGTGTTTTCTAGCATTTTTTTGCGTTTAGAGTCCACCTTACCCATAAAGCAGGATGGATCGCACCGCCATAGTGTACACTTTGCCACTGACAGGCGAACTGGTGTCAACCCAGCGCCATAGATGTCGAAACGCCAGGTGACAACTATCCTGACCTTCGATAAGTGATCTCGTCTGCAGCTAATCCACAAGGACTTGTACAACTGCCCCGTTTGGTAAATACGCCCAGAATGAAAGCATGGAGTTTGGTTTTGATCCAACTCAGTCTGTTAGCTCCACTTTACATTTTGGAGATCTGTTACAAATTCGAAAACGCGTGGGATAAGGATCTGAAACTAGGAAGGCCTTGTCGTACCTCACTCGCCATAGTGAACTCAGGAACAACTTGCTGTATACCGGTACGCGTCCACAGGAGATCGCACACAGTGCCCTCATAAGGGAGGTAAATTTGGAAGACCACCTTTGGTCGCCAGACGCCACCTGAGTTCCGGACGTTAGAAGTTTGAAACAATGATACTGATCGGAACCCGGTCTCAAGATAAATATATGTCCAGTGCGTCCTCGGCCAGGATGAAGGCCAGCTTGATTTTCACGAGTTTGTCTTCCCAGATAATCGACCAATCTGCGCAAGATGTTTACAGAAAACATCTTGGAAGCCACTGTTTGCGGTGATCTTATCGTAAGCTTTTTGAGCCACTTTTGAAGTTTGAGGTCACAATTGAACCGCTCAATTCCACCGGTATTCTGTTTTCGTTCCAAGTCTAATGAAGTACAGGCCACCAGCTAATTCCAAAGCTCAGCATGCAAACCGTCCTAAACGAGTGCCTTGTCGCGCCGGGGGAACTGTACTTCACAGTGGGTTTCTATTGCTGATGTGGCTTTTTTAAGAGGCCAATGGAACTGTTGTTTAAGGCGTGCATCGCTTAAGACGATTCTGCGAGTGACCTGCTGTCCTACTGTTCTCAAAATCCTCTTTGCTGACGTCTGTCCTATTCTGGCCTGTTTGTTGAACTAGCCAAACTAAGGCGCGCCTACTACCTGTAGTGAAGATTTCCCCCATCCCCTGGACATTCGCAATCCACTGGCTTTCTCCACCATTCTTCAGGGTCTTGGTTGTCCGACGTCTGAGTCATCTGGTAATTGATAGCCACATGATTCGGCTACCTTGTGGTTGTTGGTCTCCAAGCAATTCAGCGTGAATGGTTGTTACTGGTCAGACAATGTATGTCGCACAACTAAGGAAGCCGCTCCTCACTATCTGCATACTTAGTGTCGACACCCAATCTACCGCCCAACTGTGCTTTTCAAATTAGTTGTCCCACT
This sequence comes from Opisthorchis viverrini, assembly GCF_000715545.1. Classification (NCBI taxonomy): domain Eukaryota; kingdom Metazoa; phylum Platyhelminthes; class Trematoda; order Opisthorchiida; family Opisthorchiidae; genus Opisthorchis; species Opisthorchis viverrini. The sequence continues at coordinate 4,787 of NW_008752105.1, forward strand.
TGGGTGTCTATATCGTATGAAACGACGACTATCTGTTCTTGCTAACCAAAGTACTCGCGACAGATCTCGGTCTTTCTCAGCTCCAGAACTGCAGCCTGCCGGGTCGTACGCTGATCGGACAAACAGACCTTTCACCGTATTGACGTGTATTGATCCCAATTGAACCAATGAACCATATATTGGAAAGACGACTGTTTAGTGGTATCCAGTCCAGCAAGGTTTACTTAGCTTTGAAACTGAGTGCAACTCCTACAGCATAAGTACCATTAAGCAATGTATCTGGCTCACCAGGCGCTCGAAAAGTGACATGGCTAAGCTCAGCTCGTCCTAAGCGGCTTGGAATGCACGACCGAAGCGTGGTCTTGTGTGCGTGTCTGGGAGACAACCTACACCGGAAGGTAAATTTTCGGCAAGAGACGCCTGTTACCAAATTTGATATTGGAATCTGCAACACGGATCAGGTCTTTTGAGCTTAGTAAGTGGATATTTTGGTTTATTTTTCTGTGTGATAGTTTTGATACCAAGAAATGGCTAGGAAATTTCGTGAATTTCAGTGCACCGTTTGACGGGTTAGGATGTCATTTGTTTTTGAGGCACCCCACCTTGAGCCTTTGACCCATCAATTAGACCCGCAAGTCCATGAGTAGCAGGGTTTTCTTGAGAGACCCTTCTCGAAAGCAGTGGCCCAACAATCTAGGATCGAACTTCTCTAACCAGTCCTTCTGGTTAGAGCATCGCTGCTTCCATAGCTACGGATATGCTGGTTGTTTGGTAGAAATATCCTCCTGCCTGTACACTCCAAAACCGGATAGCAGTACGACTTTATCATCAGGCCACATCTTGTCATGGTCTTTCGCATTATGGGTCCCCCTGGTACGTAGCTCACAATCTGATTACCTCGTCAGTTTTTTTTTCATGTTCGCAGGCATCTCTACTAAGTAGTTCATGCGTATGTCTGAAGGCGAATGGGCATGCTAACTAACGTTGTCCGTTTGCCGCATTTTTAAGCTCGATATGTGCGACATAATGCTTTGCGTGTGTTTCTCCTAACTAATCATGACGGATAAACTTGACACAGGGATTAATCTATACAGCTCACAGGTGGGCCTCGCCCACTAACGATCCCAAAATATGTTGATGGTTCATCTTCGTTATGTGAGTTCAAATGCTGTTGCTGGTTACAGTACTTGGTTGGATAACATCTTCCACCTCATTGTTTCTGAAGACCGAGTGTGTATAGGCACTCAAACATTAAATTCTACCACAATTTGATTGTGATTCGTGTAAAAGGGAGGTGTCTACCCTGTAACGACGACAAATCCCCTCCCCAATTGCTTTGCTAGTTGATACATTCGATTAAGTCCTTTATGTGTGCAATGTCCCGCTCCTTTGTGTCGTTGCGTTTCGTGTGGCATCATGTGAATGGTGATCAAAGGGCGAGTCATATGCCTGTGGTGTAATCAGTCAATGCTTACTCAAGTTATGCGTTTTTTGCACTGTTGCTGTATGCGGCGTTTGCTACTTATAGGGGAATTTATTTCTAGCTGGTTTGTTGGTTTTGGTGGAGATGGAGCGAGTAATTAATTCAGGAAGTCTAAGGACAATGCTGGTTTTCGCGTAAGCTCCCAGTTAGTCTTTTATTTCTCAGACGAGCCTTAAAGTTTCTTGCTTGCTGTCAGGTCAACGTTTTTTGCAGAAGTGGGATTCAAAAACTAACCGCATTGTTGCAGATTTTTCGCTTGTGAGGTACCCTTAATGCACTCACAACCTAGGTCTTCCAACTACCTTCATTTGAACTTACTTGCGTTTTAGGGGATCCACACCAATAAACTGAAGAAAATCAGTTGGATAATGCCTCTGTGAGAACTTCCTCTGACTTAGATCAGTCATGGTTATTCCGTTCTCATTCACTCGAAATTCAATGACCGTCGGGTCTGCACTTAGCTGACTGCGACCAAGCACATGATCTACACACATCTTGATGGCGTATCCAGCAGACTGAGTCCCAACGCTAAACTGTCCCAGGTATAGTAGACTGCAGGCTAAAAGAAGATAAAGAAATATGAATCTGGTGTTAATCGGATACATCCGCGTGTACCTCGATTTCAGGTATGAGAATAGTCGTGTTGTAGTGGCATATAGTATGTGCGCATTAAGCAAATAGCACTAAAAACCTACGGATCACACAAGATATTTCTGTGCTCCTGTCGAATAAGACTCAATTAAAACTGAAAACCGTATGAGACCGAGCTTCTCGTTGTTGCCTTAGAACTTCCCTACCCACCAGGTAGATCACCGGTTCAACAGTGAGATAGTGAACACCTCGCTAAGCATTCTGGTCTAATGCAGTCTGTGAAACAATTAAAAACGATCCTCTAGTAAACTGCTGTAATAGTTTCTCCGTGAAAAATTAGTTCATCTGAAACGACTAATGTTTATTTGATTGTTCGATCTTTACATTGTATCCTTCTTAATCAATTCAAAGGCAGAAATAGATAGTTACTGCAAGGAATAGCGCAGTATCGAGAGCCGGGATGCCGTCGATTGTGTGAATTGTGAGAGCTCACACACCCCATGTGCTGCCGTAATCCCCATGCCTAGAATAAGTGTTTCTTTGGGGGCTCTGAAATCAGCCTGTCTGATTTTGACTACCTCACGAATACACAAAAAACTCAACTAATAATAAATACGAAGAATCAAAATTTCTTTTCGCCCAAGGTGTATAGGAAAGTTGGACCTGTTAGTTTTAAAGGCATAGGTGAAAAAATCTCCATGGAACACTAGGTAATCATCCAGTGTCAAGTAGATTTTGTTTTGCATGGGAAATTTTTAACTGGAAGATCTTGTTTACCTCCATTTGGCCAACAACCGAGGCGAACTTCTGCTTAAAGTCAATGTGCATGGCTTCCGAAAACTTGGAAACGAATAAAAATGAGACTATTGGTCGGGGGATGCTGAGCTCTCTTATGATGTTTCCAGGGTGAAACTGCGAACTGGACGGCTGATCCAGGTAGCCACCCACCTGGAGCGTGGGCGAAAATGGGTGTGATGCGTACTTAAACACAGCTCTTCAAGTCTGTTCACGGCAACTGGTTGAAAACTGTGAATGTCAACATATAACGACGTTACCTTGTTTAACGAGTCAGCGGTAACTGCTGTACGGCCTCTTTAATAGCGTGCCGGCACAGTCATTTTGGCGCGTTACCTTCTTGGTGTCGTTGCTTAATTTGGAAGCCATATGGTAGCATTCGAAAATACCCATGTTGAGATCATATTTGTCTGTCCAGAACAGACTGGTAAAAGACAACTGTCTTAAAATAACCTGACTTAGTGTTGAAACAAACTCTGTGGTTTGCTTTTCCAACCGTTGTGCACAAGGTAAGAGCTCTTTTCTACATAGGACATAGCAGTGCTTAAGCCAAGATAGCCAATCAGACATTGACCTGTATCACGAAATCTTTTTGAACGATTTCAGTGGAGGGAAAATTTTGAAAGATCTGAGTTCGTTCTTGGCGTTTTGAGATGTATAACCACGTTGGGGTCGTGTGTGTGTGTTTCGGAGACACAGCATACATAAATTTTCAGGAAATATAAGATTTCCGCAGGATTGCCTGTTTGCCAATTTGACACAGAGTATGGGCATTAAAAGCAATGGGTAGTATAAGGTCTATCGGTCAGGTAACAGACAGTCACATCTCGCAGAAAGGTTTGATTGTGTGGGGGGAGGGTTGGGGAGGGACATCGGTGGACACAGAACTATGCGGACAACTTATCTATCTCATGCCGAGGGGGATGGTTGAGATACCTCACCTAGAGACTTCGACCCAAAAGTATTATAAAACTTAAAGCAACGTTATTCGAGCTTTGTAATGTACTACTCATAAGGTTGCTGAAAATCCGTCGACAGCCCACGACCGATTTCGCCCTTTTTGGGGCTTATCAGTTGGGGTTGTCCCCGGGTTTTCTGTCAACCTTATGTTCTACTCGAACGGTCGTACTTCGTGAAATTTGTGCGTGTGTAGAAGTTTTTAATAAGGTTCCTTAGTTTCCCTTCCATCGATGTCTGTTGTTCAACTCCTTATCAGTTCTATAACTGACACACATTTAAGTGCATCTGCTTAATTGTTGCCTGCCGTTTTCGCCCTATTGATTTCATAGCACTGATTTTGTGATGACCAGCCCAGCACTGGTACGTACCACGAAGATTTTCGCGGTGCTGGTGCAACCAATTGTTGGTACATAACCAAATGGAAGTCCTGTATATGCTTTTCGAATACGCAACCCAAGCCTGGAGTTGGGGAGAGTATGATCTAAGAAAGAGATAACTCCTTAGTAGTTTAACTAAAAATAAGGACTCGGAAAGTGATAAGAAAGATGGGTCATTTGAATGTTTTACTACATTGTAGTGAATAGGTTCTCCTCTTCGGTGCGTTTCAACAAACGCTACTGCCAGTCTATTAGTGGGTCTACTGAAGTACCCAACAGTTTCAAAGAATAGCTTTTGTGGCAGAGACACTGATTTTCTCCAAGGGAATTTCGTCCTGTAAGCAAAGCCACTCTTTGATGAAGATTTGAGGAGGCTGTACAGTTGTTTCATTCTTCTTGAGAATCGTCAGTAGTGCACATCTCACGAAACTTGCTGTCATCTCCATGTTTACAGGCTGAGTGGCGTTATATCCTGTCTGACCGTAGTCCAATCACACTGCTGGTCAGCAGTTCGTGGCCGAATGGTTAAGTATTCAGACAACTAGACCAAAGACCGCGAGTTCAAATCGCCCTGGATTTCCATGGGATGCGCACCGCTGATTATTCCCAATGATGATAACAAAACGCTCCCTGGCTTTTCAGCATAGGGTAGTTTCACTTACAGGACATTTCTCAGTTGGGAACTCGCAACTCTTCACTGTTTTCTACTTTTGCTCAGAAATTTCTTGTTCCAGAAATCCTCTATTTGCTACGAGTAATCTTCGTTGTAATAGTGAGATTCACCCAGAAATGGGGATTTTACACACACTTTACACATGTGAGCTGAGGTCAAGCTTCCAGAGTCGCCTCAGGACTTTACATGATCCGGGACCTCTAGACATTTCCTCCGTAAGAGATTCTTCCAGAAGTTCCATCATGCAATCAAAGCAATTTGGGGATCTGACAAGACGGCGATAGTAAATATCATGGGACCAATATACCGCGCAAACAAATGATCAGCTTCAGAAAAACGTTTGGAGGTAAACATCACTTACCAGCTCCCTGGGGTAAGAGGCAATGCGCTGAACTGAAGAAGTGCGCACTTTTCCGTGACCTTCTGGAGCTTCCAGATCTAGATAGCATTGCTGTTGGTGTTACAGAGGCTGACATCCAGTCAAATGGAGTATTCCGCCTGCCACTCCGTCTCTTGCTTCCCGATCTTCTCAAGCCACTGTATCCTTCATATCCATCCACCGAACTGTACCCGTTCTCAAAGACTTCTGGGCTTTCTGTGCACAAGCCGTGTCGGTAAGGCCGGTAGCCCGGTAGTCGTAAAAGGCACGGAAGGACAGATATCTGACAGCAGAGCTTAGCCACCACGTGTAACAAACTGGGATAATACTGGGGTTCGCGTACACCACGGATCAGAAATCCGTTATGTGTTCTATCCAAAATAATCCGCTGGATAACACCACCTGCTGTAAGAACAATGTGGAAGATTATTTTATCGTCACATCATACGCCGTGTCTGAAGCGATAGATCAGTGCTCTTTGTGACCCTTTTTACTTGGGTCTAAGCGCAATCAGTAATCAATTGAGCTATCGTATAACCAAAAACAGATAGTGAATACGTTCATAATATGGAAAACATTTAGAAATGGGAGAGAAGTGAGGCAAAAATACCAAAGGCCATATCTCCGGAAAGATATAAAAATTGTCATCGTCGAGAACAAGCTGTTTGTATTTGATGTCTCGTCTGAAGCAAATAGTGATATAACTAACAATTTTTTCAACGTAGTTTTACTTCAACTGCAGACTAAGATGAATATTTGGTTGTCCAGAACATCCAGTATCGTCGCTTTCGATTTGCTGGCTGCTAAGATCAAACGACTTTAAAATAGCTCAGTGGTTAACGCGCGAAACATACTGGCCGACAGGCCTGCGGTTCAAATCTGACCTCTGTACCTGGACTGCAATCATCTTTACCTCGTGTTTTCTTTTGGCTGGCGGTAGGCACCGGAAAGGTATCGCAGCTGGTCGACTGTCACTTAGCATCAACATGAAACAAGTATGACTTGATTAACATCTTTTTGGGGTTACTTGGAGCCCACACGTTTTAAGATCCCCTCATTAACGCTAGGCTTGTTTTACATCCTTGGCAGTGAATGACAATCATTCTGATCCTGCTATCCATTTTTGTGAATTTTCTTCGAATGCCCCTCTCAATCAGAGCACTCATTCGGCTTTACGATGTTTTGACTGCAGAAAATCGGGAACCTCAATACTGGTGTATTCATTAACCGGGTTAGCGCAAATATGATCAGACTCAGCGAAATCTGATTGGTAATATAGAACACAATCATTAAACACAAATAACTATGATTATGAATCCCAGGACAAGGTTAAAACGGAGATGCAGCGAGAAACAGAGAGTTGTCTGAATAGTGTGTGAAAACAGTTCTCGCTCGATTTGAATTGTTGTTGTCATCGGTCAGTGTTAAAACGTTCTGAAATTGAATTTACGTTGCTTGGTTTCCTTGCCTAACGGGTGGATTGAGCAATCATAGCAAAAAACAAGAGTTTGTCTCACGTCACTCGGATGGATTTTATCCTGAAGGGTCTACTTTTGTGTCTGACTAGCTTTTACGGGTTTCCGACTAACGGTTGGTTTGTGCCATCGTCGGAAGCCCAGTCCTGTGACGAATTTTCTCCTAGAGCTGTCCAGAGTAGCTCAGTGAGAAATGAACTTAGAATGTTGCATACATTCCTCTGAGTATCCACTCCTTTCTTGAGTATAAAACTGTCACGGATCTGGTCGGACTTTCTGTGGACGTGAACCATCTCCATGGATCAGTAACAACCGAGAATCACTTAGACAATCGTCCCGTTTTCTGTACAGTTGACCAGTGCGTAGTTCACTTCAGTAAAACTCTCAACTCTTAGTCACAAAGAAACACAAAAATTAATAGAAAGAAACTCTTTCCCAAACTGCCCGGGATGTAGCCAAATTGGAAACCGTTTGATTGCAATATTCTTCAGCAAACTGGACGGCACGAACAAAATAATCGTCTTTCCGTAAACGTTTTTCGGAACAAGATGACAGTCCCCTCTGGTGATTTTCTGCCTTTACTCGACAGGTAACCCGCCGTTGTTTGCATCTCTTGTTGAACTTACACCTGAGGCTCTAAGTGATTGCCGCCAGACTAATGCTTGATAACCAGGCTGGATAATACTTATTGTCGGAATACTCAATAATTGGGTTGACAGAGTCGTTCATTGGCATGAAGCTATTACAGTAAACTGTGGAGAAATAGATACGCTGGGAGATGGAACGTCAGAGGCAGAGTGAAGAGAAAACTTGTTTTCCACTGGCAAATTGTGACATCTGAATGTAACATCACCAACTGGCAGTATCATAATCACATGGCACATCCACGTTAACTCCAAAGATAAACTCCATCAGTATTATATACACTATCGCCATCATTATCGTTATCGAAACTAAATCCTTGAAGCAATACAACTAGAAATATGTTCATCAAGACCACAAGAATTTCGAGCGATGTGGGGGTTCATGAACAATAGAAGAATGAATTGAAATATTCCTTCCTAGATATTATCTGATTCGGAGTTCTTTTTTAATTTGAAATGTGTGTGTAATTTGGAAGATACACTCAAGTATTCCCTCACTCAAGAATACAAGTCACGTTTCTTCATGAAAAATGCGTATCGGAAGGTGGTGTGTAAAATAAAGTCGTTTTATTCGACTGGCCATCTGACCAAGGCATCGCAATCTATGACTTATTGGAACATCATCCAATGGAGAATATACATACAGAATATAAATCAGGCGAATGAGGTCAGTGAATGAAGCACACTGAGGTGAGAGTGAGTGCGGATTAGCAGGATTTCAAAATTCACAAAGGTTTCTTTGGGTAAAACCATCGAACTTGTGTAGATGAGCTGTGATTCTCACTGCCAGGATCGTTAACAACCAAGTCGTACTCGATAGATGGGGTGGAAGTTCAGTTTTATCTGTTATGTGAGCGGCTAGACTAGGCGAAAATTGAAAGCTGCTTTCAATAGTCAGGGAAGAGTGACACTGTTCGAATATTCTCCCAATCAAACACCTAGTTGTACGATCAACATAAGGTGCTTGACAAAAACATGCGGACGGGTAAACAACAATGGTGGTAGTGGCTGGAAATTTGTCCTTCGACTGATATTCTATCAAAGAGAAGAACTGCAACTTGAAGGGTGCTACAACTCCGTAAATGAAGACCCTAAATAGCTTTATAAAGGAAACTGCTCACAAGGTTCGTGAAAACTCCTCGAAAGCCCACGACCGTGAAAACCGTGATAACCAAATTGATTTGCAAATTAGTTTATTTCTCGAAAATAGTGTAATTTGCGTTAAAGTAGATCATGAGGTTGACGGAATCTCGGGGACTGCGCCTACCTGAGGAGCTCCAAGAAGGGCGAAAACGGTCGTGGGCTGTCGAAGAGTTTTCAGCAACCTTGTGAGTAGTTTCCTTTATGTAAATGTACTGCGATATCTCGAATATCGTGCCAACTGATTCATAAGGCGGCCTGTGTGCAGCACATTCAGCTGGAGGACATGATAAACGAGAGATTCAATTGAGTCTCCCGTGAAAACCAAATTGATTTGGAAACGAGTGTATTACCGTAAGTAGCTTTTAGTCTTTTACAATTCCTTTCATCGACTGCTTCTGTTTCGTATGGAAGATTGACATAGAGTAGCTAGTTGGTTGGGTACTATGTGAATTGTCCAATTTTCTTTCCCAGATACCATTTGTATAAAACAGATGCTTGCTTCAAAACTCTAGTTCCGGGTGTAAACAATCGCCAGAACTTACCTCATCAGACGAGATTTCCTTCCTATTCTTAGATAGGAAACTTCTTGTATACATATAGTGATCAGTTCAGATGTGTTTACTTTATGTGATTTGTTGTACCGTTTTCTCCCTATCCAGACGAACATCCAAAAAACTGGAACATACAATACTATGTTATCCATACAGTTGCTGATATATTGGTGATCTAGGTTGAACATGTTTGACGGAGGGTTCAAGTCGAACGGGAACAGGTCGTCGATGGAAGGCGAATAGTCAAAGGGCTGGTATAAGTATATTGCTCGTAAATATATCCACTCGCTGGCTATTTCACCGTAACTCTGCCATTCATATCTGAACCGAAAATTATCGTTTTTGGTCGCGGAAGAACTTTGTTTGAGATGTGGTCATTTAAAATAGCCCCAGAATATCCACATTCAGACGGTTACCCGTACAAGATGTTCTTGGTTTTTTTTTTGAAACTTTTATTAACAGGTGGGTAGGTCCAGTTCTCATTGTTCTTTGTATCCGACGTTGTGCTCTGAATAATAAAGACTTCTAAACTCCAGCCTCTCTCTTTCCCGGCCAACCGCATATCTATTCAGCTGGTTTGATTGGGCGTCGATTGCGAAGGCTTTCGGTACCGGTAGCGAAACTCAAAAGGGAATGGATTGGGACTGCTCTTATTCCATATCAACCAGGGACATCGGAGGTCATTTGAAGAATTCTAAACACGGCCAACATGGGATTAGCTTTTCCGAAGAACCAAACCGGATTGAACCTCAATTGAATCTCGACAAATACACTCACTTGTAAATCAATATAGTTTTCAAGGGGAGTCCCAGATTGATCTCTCGTTTATGATATTCTTGAACTGAATGTGCTGCACAAAAGCTGCCTCATACAACGCTTGATACCATATTCAAGATATCCCAGTATATTTCTTCATGCAGGAAACCACTCACAAGGTTGCTGAAAACTCTTCGACAGCGCACGAACAGTTTTACGCTCTTTGGGGCTCATCAACGCATGATTAGGGCAACCACATAAACTAACAAGAACCATTAATTGGCATTCAACACTGATCTAGTGCGCTTATCGGAAGACGTCTTACCGATTGGTTCACCAACTACCTTAAAACCTGGTCAAATTGTTGACCTGCTTACTTGGCCTGGTGAAGCTTTTGTGCCAAAAGCGAAATGCTGCCCAATTAAAAACTATCGATTGTTTATCAAGCCCTTTTGGAACAATTACTTATCGATCGGTTCCAAACTTTTTCCAGTTGATTGAAAACCGCATATCTTGTTCATGCTATTCATGGGATGGCGTCTCAATGTGACCAGCATGTCGAGGCTGTGCTTAACTTGTAGCTGTAGTTGTAGGGTGTGTGGTGTCCGCTCAGAATCCTTTCAGAATCCTTGGTCACCAAGTAGAACATCGAGAACATGGCTTTTTGTAGTACGCTGGGCACAACATAAACTTTATGAGATCGGACGTCTACATGCGACTAGTAGTGTTATACTCCCAGATCACTGATGACAATCCAGATTTGGCGTACACACCGCTAAAACGTTCGATGATTGTTGTCGTGTAATTTTCCAAATCAGTACTTGGCTAGCTAATATGTTCCTGCATTTTATAACGGAATGCCAACTGTTCAAAAAGTTTGTCAGCCTTAGTCGCAAAACGGTCTGTATTCCGTCCCAGCTGGTTTCCATAAATAGGAACCACGTCATCACTACATTTCGCCAAGAATTTGGTGGTAAATGGCCAACTCCTCAGAATAACCAAGAAAAGTTTTGCACGCGTAGCTTTGAAACTCCAAAACTCCAGCATCCATCTATCCATAAGTTCAGGAAACTCAATCATTACTGATTTTAAAAAGGCGTTTTTCCTTCATATACCTCATCAAGACAACAGAAGGGTGCACTTGACGAGATGTAGGCAGTTCTGGAGCTGACAGCTGCCTTTCACCAGGTCTATTCCGACAAACAGTCGACTCCCTGCACATGCGTAGATCACAACTGCATACTTCTTCAGTTTTACACAGAAAACTGCATTGCATATGTTTCCCACATCACAGATTTGTGTTTCGTCACTGTATAAGCTACTATTTTGGCTTGCTTCTGGCCCGTTGTTGCGTGCAAGCCCGTTCCAGCGCTGCGAAATATTGTTGCATTTATGGACGAAAGTCCCCATTTCTGACTGACAATAAAGTAGTAGATTAGGATGGAGTATAAACACATTAAAAGAAACAGAGATTCGTGTACCCCGTACACAGACTAACAACTTTTCAGCTCAGTCAAAAAGGAATTTCCCCAAAGTAACACATAACCTTCTAGAGTTCTAAAGGCTAAGGTCTTTGAAGTTTTTGAAGGGTTCTAAAATTTCATTGTCGGTTACTTACCGCTTTTGAAGGAGAGTTTGTATGAATCAACTTCACTGCCGTTGTTCCTAACGATGAAGCTTCCGGACGGCTGATTTTCCAGGAGGTGTTTTGCTTAAATCAAAATAAAAACCAGCAAACAAAGAAATTTCTGTTCACTTCACCTGAATTAATCGAGTATACGCATGTTAATTGTAGACGATGGTTACATAATCTCGGTGCGAGCCTATCGATAAAAAAATATCAGTAAAACTCTGTGCAGATTGCGTTTCCAGTGGGAGAGGTCAATAGTTGGGGATCAGACAGGTTTATAACGACCCATAAATATGCTATTTCTAGCTGTTAATTAAAGTGGCGGAACACCAGGACACACCGGGTAGCAAACATCATTGACGAATGGACACAACGTTGCGGAATGTATGTGGAAGGAAGATTGCCTTCGCGGCGCAGCTATTTACTGGAAAGCACCAATTGAACAGTCACAGACTGTTGGACAGGAATGCAAAACTCTCATATGCATCTTGTTTACAAAAAATTGAATATCCGTCTTCTTCTCGGATGCGCTTTCCTGAACTTTCCTGGATAATCATTGACTATCACTCAAACGTAAACGAATCCTACAAAGTGATTCCGCAAATTCTTAATGCTGCCGCTCATTTGTTTGAACAAATCTACAATGTAGATGTTTTCCATCAAAGCTACTCTCGGAAATGGATTATGATAAGCTGGATTAATCATCGTGAACTGCATTTACTTTATCTTACCTCGTAAAAATCAGCAAGATGTCTAGCTTGTGATCCACCTTGACCGAACACACTGTCATCTACTGAGTCTGGCTACGACAAAACTACATGTACAAAGAAATCTAAGTTAGAACGCATCGCGGAATACTGACTGGAAAAAAGGAGAGAGAACATGGTTTCAACCAATCGCAAATATCTAGTAGTTTCGTATGATTTTTTTTCGGACAGTATATGCGGACTGACGCACTCTGACGCGGACTGCGCCCACCTGATGAGCCCAAAAAAGGCGAAACTGGTAGTGGGCTGTCGGAGAGTTTTCAGCAAGCTTATTAGTAGTTTCCTTCATGAAAATTGACAGATGTCTTCATATTACAGGGAAAAGTACGGCTTCATCACCGGATGATCCTTTAGTACGGGAGCTCACCACTTTTTTCTGCCTGTCCTTTGGTTCTTTGACGTTCAGTATGTATCTTAGATACATAGTCGTCGAGATTATGACATGAGGAATCATCACAACATTAAATCCCGATGGGATCTTTTAGCCATATCTGAACTAGTGTTGTCCAACCCAGCAATCCAGCCTCCAGTTGTTTTAATTTGTTTATGTGGTATGGAGAGAA
>NW_008752105.1:17702-42233 GCF_000715545.1 Opisthorchis viverrini
AACTCTGTGCAGATTGCGTTTCCAGTGGGAGAGGTCAATAGTTGGGGATCAGACAGGTTTATAACGAACCATAAATATGCTATTTCTAGCTGTTAATTAAAGTGGCGGAACACCAGGACACACCGGGTAGCAAACATCATTGACGAATGGACACAACGTTGCGGAATGTATGTGGAAGGAAGATTGCCTTCGCGGCGCAGCTATTTACTGGAAAGCACCAATTGAACAGTCACAGACTGTTGGACAGGAATGCAAAACTCTCATATGCATCTTGTTTACAAAAAATTGAATATCCGTCTTCTTCTCGGATGCGCTTTCCTGAACTTTCCTGGATAATCATTGACTATCACTCAAACGTAAACGAATCCTACAAAGTGATTCCGCAAATTCTTAATGCTGCCGCTCATTTGTTTGAACAAATCTACAATGTAGATGTTTTCCATCAAAGCTACTCTCGGAAATGGATTATGATAAGCTGGATTAATCATCGTGAACTGCATTTACTTTATCTTACCTCGTAAAAATCAGCAAGATGTCTAGCTTGTGATCCACCTTGACCGAACACACTGTCATCTACTGAGTCTGGCTACGACAAAACTACATGTACAAAGAAATCTAAGTTAGAACGCATCGCGGAATACTGACTGGAAAAAAGGAGAGAGAACATGGTTTCAACCAATCGCAAATATCTAGTAGTTTCGTATGATTTTTTTTCGGACAGTATATGCGGACTGACGCACTCTGACGCGGACTGCGCCCACCTGATGAGCCCAAAAAAGGCGAAACTGGTAGTGGGCTGTCGGAGAGTTTTCAGCAAGCTTATTAGTAGTTTCCTTCATGAAAATTGACAGATGTCTTCATATTACAGGGAAAAGTACGGCTTCATCACCGGATGATCCTTTAGTACGGGAGCTCACCACTTTTTTCTGCCTGTCCTTTGGTTCTTTGACGTTCAGTATGTATCTTAGATACATAGTCGTCGAGATTATGACATGAGGAATCATCACAACATTAAATCCCGATGGGATCTTTTAGCCATATCTGAACTAGTGTTGTCCAACCCAGCAATCCAGCCTCCAGTTGTTTTAATTTGTTTATGTGGTATGGAGAGAACAAGTACTTTCCAAAGCCCGGTGGAGGCATTACTCTTGGCGAGAACTTACTTTTTTTCGCAAAACATGAGAAGAAGCACACATTCCAATTAAGACCAACCAGATCTATTTTATATTTTGATATGTACTTTGTACCCCCAAGTCTGAATTCGTAATCCAGGATTTTTAGTCTTTTGCTATGCCAATTGCAATCCCAAGAAAAACACCGAAGTTTATAGAACGCTTCACTGATCTCAAAAGTCGCGTTAATGCTATCGGTGACAGTTGGAGCATGTGGAGGAACCCCGGATGATTGGATATGAAATCCACACTCTGTGCCTTCTGTGACGCTCAAAGGGAGATGTTTCAGTCTCAACATCATGCGTTCTAGGCTGTAATAAGGACTGTGGTCTTGGGTGCCTTTGAGTCCTTAACTAATGACGTTGCAACTCACAGCTGGAATGAAATCTCTTCAGCGTATTTGTAAACAAAGGAGCAGAAACAGCGTTAATTGTAAAGCAGTGAGCCCTGACTGGTGTCATATAACACCATAGACTGAGCTAAATGAATCATGCTCTAGACATGATAAGTTGTCGTTTCCCGAGTATAGCACTGTTCGCTGGAACAGCTTTATAGGTGGGCAAATATGAAATGGGAGAAAGGAGTGAACGGGAATGCAATGAGCTTACCGGGTCTTCTCTATACTTGTTGGGATATACGTCAGGTCCTGATAAATTTTGGAGGTGTATCTAACTAGAATGTTTGTGGCAGACTAACTCTGGGCTCCTCCTAATTTTGTCTTCCTTATCATAAAGATTTCATATACGAATGGATGGCTATTAGGGTTCTCACACGGTTATTGTTGTCAGAAGTGAAAATGATGCGTGTGATGGTTCATTTTAGGGGAAGTTTACTCAGGCACCTATTCACAGCACATGGTCGTTCTCCAGGTTAGTCATCGCCAAACAATCGAAGCTGAACTATCCTATGTCATAGGTATTTCACAGAATGATTGAAGGTTGGACCTCATGCGACCTCGTTGCGTGTTTCACAGATAGGACGTGGAGTGATAAACCGTGGTCGGTCAATCACATCCATGCAGCAATAGTGCGCTAGGTTCTCGAAATCTGCACTCCGTAACGGATTCTAAATATCTTTTTTGCATGCATGAAACCAACCTTTTCCAAGTATCAAATCTGAGTCGCTGTTTTCACGGGAGGCACCCATCTGTGGTACAGCGGCATATCAAATTGATCCACGGACCCGACCATTGTTTTTTAACCATTTGTTGAAACGTCGCTTGCCCAACTTGGTTTGTGCAGTGAAGTGGGTCAGCAGTTTTGTGTTGTTGCCATGCCCTTGGACACTTTATTGGGACCGATTTGCGCGGCCTCTGTCAACTATAGTGACTGTAAAGCAACGTTTTCGTCATAGAGTCATGTGGGATTACGTCACTGAACTTCCCCCACGATTATAAACAGAAAACGATGTGGCCTGAACTTAAATGTTCTGCGATCCAGAAAAGGATACACTCAATAAGCCATTCGAACCAAACCTAAATGAAATCTCAGAGGCGGAGACGTATAATGATAACTGGTGGTCGAACAAAATGTTATCTCATTCACATTAGAGCAGAAAGTTGAAAGAAATAATTGATACGAACAACCCCCAGTGGCAAGAGCCTGATCTCGTGACAACTCGTCATCTGTTACACGTAAATTCAATACATTTATATCCATCCACAAGCTTGATCTCCACACAACTTATACTGCCGTTAATTTTGATGAATCTTACGGCACCTGATATACTGGCGAAATCCGTACTCTATTCCTAGAACGGATGATAATATTGAGAATAGAATCTCATAAAACACCGGCGTTGGATTTATTACCTAGCTGACTGAATGCTATCAAGCTGTGGAACTTTTAGAGCAATGCACTCTGTGTGTATCAGATCATCTTAATCCCGAGTGACAGCTGGTCCAGACCACAAAGGACTTCCAAATTCACATCATCGATGGTAATACACAGACATCCATGGAATTTCAAAGATCCACACCCTCAGTGTCGCATAAGAAACCTCTTCAAAGGCTGAGGGCTTGGTCGGGCTGTCGGGAAATTTTGTGTGGACACCTTGGCCTCTATGTTTCTGCTCGTTAATTGGTTTCTGTGTCATTTCTGTGACTGATTTCATCCAGGTAACTAATCTGTTAGTATTTTCATCTGAAGGATGGTCCCAATGGTAGCAACACGTCGAAGACCAAAAATCGTATTGGCAACTGAATGATTATATAAGATGAATCCATATGTTTTGGGCGCCATTAGGCTACCTAGCACTAGAGAGCACCAGATTCCCGCAAAATTTAGTACATTTCCCCTTGGTTTGGAAACCCCCCCCCCCTTGGTGGAACCAACTGACGTCCCAATGAGGTTAAAATACACTAGAATACTTTCGGTGTTTGAACTGGTTTAGAGGAAATCGGTAATATCCGATCCAAGAGACTCTGGTGCATTACCGGTCTGACTAACTGGAAAACTTGAAGAAAAAACAGAACTTATGGCTTTCGGTGATTAGAAACTATGGTATTAGTATAGCCTAGTCTACTGCGTTTTTCTTGAGTGCATTCTAGACAAGACCTCAACTCATTCAGTGCACTTCACATGGATCCAGGCAAACTGACTACTCATATTTTCCAAAATTTGTGTAATGGACACTTTATGTCTTCCACTTTTTGTGTTTTTTATGGAAAACCTGTAACTACATGATGTACTACCTCTCCGCATTTCAAGAGTTCATTTTCACCGAATCAGTTTATTTGCGCGGGGTAATGTTTCATGAGTCCTGTTTGGCCATATTCAAAGCATCTTTTACGGAATTGTTACCTTAAAGAGCTCTCTTGAATCTCTCCTCCAAAATACAGGAATTTTGCAGAATGGTCTGTGTGGAAAATATTTGGCGGGGACACATAAGTGATCGACATATATGTCTGTTCTTCTGGGAGTTCTAGAGCATCTGCTGGAGTTTTACACAGTTGTAAGAGCGACGTCAAATAGAGGATGAATAGGCACCCTTGCGAGGAAGCCGTATGAGTGACCATTAATGGCGAGTAAGCTCGAGTTTATTGCATGAAGAACTGGCAACAAAATCCACAATTACGCTCAGGTTTTCGACTGGTTTAGAGTTCAAAAAGTATATTCATTTTTCACACTCCAAGTATATGGTCTAGTAATGCGGAATGTAATTTCTCTTGCAAAACTGGACACCACCTACTAACTTATTTGGTTGGTACTAAACTAAAAGAGCAAAAAGAAAGGGGCATTAATGAGCATCGTGAGAAAACTCGTTGTGACAAACGACTAGCATACTGGTTTGATCATTCGAAATGAATAAAGCGTAAAACCATACGTTCCTAGACCAACAGTTGAACTGTTTTAAGCGACACATGAGGTCGCAATGTGAGCCCATCGAACCTACGCGTCCGGTATCTAGTTACTTGCTTTCCATGTGGACTTGCCGATTGACAGGTCAGTAAAATTGTAATCGAATAAATTTCAAATTCCTTAGTTAAGTTACTTTTGAGATGGAATGCCCATCAAGAATGGTCCTCAAACTATACTTTACTCGTTTAGCTAAGCCACGCCAAGGTTGAGAAAATCGGGATAAGAGCTGGTTGTTGATTCCAAGGGAAGCATATAATCGGCCACAATTGTTTCCGTTTTTCACAAGTCTCAATCAGAGCGAGACTGCAGTTGAGCAACTCTTGCGTAAATTTACTATTCTGCTGCATACAAGTTGGACTGAGAGTCCTCAGCTAGAGCTGATCCATTTTGTGGGAGAGCAATAAAGAACTTTCACTATGGGAGCTGTTTTACAAATGATGGAGTGGTTCTGCGAAATCAGATGGAAGATCGCACCAGTTGAGAAGTTTTTGGCTGTCTCCACTTAGAACACATACCAATTTTCTTCAACAATGGGTCCCATATCAGGGTGACGCAATGAACATGCACTAGGATTTCCGTCACAACTTGCTTGTGCCAAATCACTTGCAACCACTTAGCTGTTGTTCATGGAACTTTAACTATCATCTGGTTGTGTGAGGCTAAAACAGCAACTATATCAATTACGTGTATACTCTATGCAGTGGATAAAGCAACCCACCTGGTGTCATGACGCTCCGAGGGATGCGGCGTGAAGATACATGGCTCATGTTTGCCCATTGCCAGGGGATCCAATCCTGGACAGAAGAACGATCAAAGTTCCAAAGCCCAAAAGGCCTTGACGATGGGTTTTAGACCATTGAAGTAGGCGGAATTTTTGGGGGAAAATTTCCAAATTCGTTCTGATCTTTAAATTGCAAGGTCAGTAGACTGTTAGTCTGGTTCACAAAATCTTAAAGCACTGGATTAAGCTAAGATTTTTCTCACACAGCGTCTTCTTAATGCTTCTACCGAGCACATATTTCTCACATTATGTCTATCTAATATGCTGGCATTCAGAAGGAGTATCAACTCAGTTTCAAGAGAGTTTTATATGCGTTACATTTTGTCGATGATGGGGATGAAATTAACGAATAACCCACAAGGGTGATAGCGCCTTTAGACTCCTTTTTCCTCTTTTATTTCTCATTAAATAAAGCCAGTCACAAGAGCAAAACAAACGGATGGAATATCGATTTTTGTTGCACTTTGTTACCTGGCAAAGTTCTTTTTCTAAGTGCTCGTCGATAAATCCTTTTACGAACAGTGCTCTACATTTTGATAAATTTTCTGCAGCTAGAGCACATCCGGGGAGTTTGCTTAACTTGAATTTCCTCCTTAAAATGATTCGTCAATAATATACACCCGTAATGGATTAGAGAATCTAAACCCCATCAAGGTAAAACGCATCCAATCTAGACACATCACCATACTCTATCTGGACGATCTGTGTTTGATCTCTCATGGGCGGTTTTTTCACAAGCTGTCAGCCTATGCTGTGGTTACCTGAAACCAATTTGCTTCAAAAAATAAGGGTGTAGAAGGAAACATGAATATCTCCCGTATGTGGAATTAGTAACTCTCTTGATAACATGAACGTATACGCAACCCACCAGCAATTATTGGCTGGTGACACAAAAGAGTTTACAGGTCAACCCTGGTAGAAAGCTAGTTGGGGAAGGTACCACTGATCACCAACTCTTACTCAGATTATAGAAAGTTTTATATCAAGTAATTTGAAAGTTAGGTTAAAACTGACTTGAAAAACCAGCTCGTAAGACACATTATTACTCAGGATCTCAGTTCCTAAGAGTGACTACGAAACTCAGGTGCTAGTACTTATACAGTAGCTCGTTATTGAAATGCAGAATCACCAGGTGACTGGTCCCAAGCTTTCCTATAGTTGGAATATTTGGCAGCATGAATCTACTGTGTTTTATTCCATGCTTCTAATACAATTTTATGAGTTAAGCTGTCCATCGGGCCTAATGAAT
This sequence comes from Opisthorchis viverrini, assembly GCF_000715545.1. Taxonomy (NCBI): domain Eukaryota; kingdom Metazoa; phylum Platyhelminthes; class Trematoda; order Opisthorchiida; family Opisthorchiidae; genus Opisthorchis; species Opisthorchis viverrini. The sequence goes on from NW_008752105.1 coordinate 24,264, forward strand.
CTTGACTAGATGTCAGCTCTTCCCTGATACGAGAATCAGTGTGCGGCAGCTACAAAAGACTCAGCTTTTTATCGGAGACTGCCTATTGGCCTTTTTAACTGGATAAAACAGAACTTGGCTATCCTAAATACAACGGCTATGCAGTTTCAATGTGATGTGCTTTGTGAGTTATTCGTTTACAGTTTACCCGAAAAAACGTTTCAGCCAAACACGTTCAAGCGTATTATTTCATGATACGTGCTTTATCGAAACCTCATGAAAGAAAAGTGCCTATTAAAACTTACTTTCAGCCGTTTGCATATTCGGAAAGAACCACAACACCGACGTGTTTCTGACTGCCTTGATAATTCCGGGAAAGTCGTCAGGCAGATAATAATATTGGTCCGGAGTCACATGAAATGGTATAGAAGTGAGACGTCGTGAGTTTTTCGAGGGACTAGATCCATTTGATACCTTGCTGCAGTTTGGTCTATCCCCATTAGCACCTAAAGAATAGTCAGGAGAGGCGTGCATACTACACAGTCGTCGCATGTTGCAAGAATCATCGTGAAGCTCAGTTGCTTATTAAGCTTTAAGCTGAATGGCAAGTCACGTGCTTCATAAGCTTCATCGTTTTGAGTGAAGGATGCCAAAATACAACCACTGAGTTTGGAATGTTGCTCATGGGCACAACACTGCGAGTATACCTTGTGCTAAACAAGTAGACTGTAGCAAGCTAATGTATCACTGATAAGCTGGAGCTGAACGAACGATGGTTCAAACGTCAATAAAATAATTCGAGAAAACGGACATCATACCGATTGCGTTTTGGTTCGAATTGTGAAGAATTTTCAAAACTGAAATTTTCAATTTGATGCACCAACCTTAGAATCACCCGCTATGAAGCCCAAAAAATACTGAGAAAACCTCCCAACTTTGTTCGATATTTAACCATTGGGTCAAAAAACCAAGTGTCGAGTGCTGCTTTCCATCTCAAAAAATAGGGCGTGATAGTGGAAGCAAAATCGTAATCGTTACTCTAGGGTGCCGTACCAGCTGAGCTGTTTTGGGTCCTTTAAACTTTGCACGTTATTCACCACATTCCACCGGTCAGTTACCAGTAGCTATCTATTGGTGACATCGCTGAACCTTCAATGTGACTTCCATTATGGGTCGAACTCTGATACCCATAGGCGAAACAATTTTCTCGGCACTGCAACACCTCGAGCCCAGTCTAGATATCGACCTCTGTTTGGGTTCGCTTTTAAAACACCAAGGTCCTGCTTCTTTTGAATGAATAGCGCTCAGCTGTAGCACCCTTCCGGTGCCTAGCTGCCATACCACCCGAAGGAAGCACGAGGGCTGGGATACTGCCAGGTTGCCCAAGCCTAGACAGGGGAAGTCGACAGGCGGAGGTCGGATTCGAACCACGGGCCTTCATGTCAGTAAATTCGCGCTCTAACCACTTGGGCCATCTCGCTCCCGTGCTTCTTTTCTCTTTACTACATAAATTTTGTTGTGATTTACTTACGAGAGGCTAAGCGCACACACCACCATGAAATGAGGTTGGCACAAGAATGTTGTGTCCTTTTCCATCAGCTCAGCCAGAAACTTTACGTAAAAGTCTAACTTTAATAATGGTCGTTCTACTGTGCTTGCGACAGTTGCCTCCAAGATGCGCTAGCGCAAAGGGAATGGCCTCGAATGCTGTCCCAAAAACACATCGCTCCGAAAACTTTGTCATAACGTTGAGTGAAGCATGTTTTTATATGTGCAGCGGTTATGCGAGTTTGGAAGGCAAATTTTCAATATAATTTTCAACGTTTGTTAGGCAAAGCTACCTTCCTGCTTAAGGGTAGTCCAGACTATATATAAGAGTCGATAGTCGGCTTCCTTAGTACCTACTTTATGATCGTAATATCCGGAGATGCATACAGATTTTTAAGACCATAGCGGATGTGATCAGTTAATTGCTAGCTTGGTTCTACACGATGCCAAATAGCTTTAACCGTCTTTCTAATAATGGGGCAAGTTGAGTTGGTAATGAAATAGCTTGTCAGAGTTGAAGAAAAATGGTGAGGAAGCACCATAGCAATATTCCTTTCATTTGTTTAACGGGTGCATATTCAAAGCTTCGTTGCCTCAAATCGGTCCAATAGAAGGCTTGTGCCGACTCCCAAAATGTGGGCGCATTGACCTTCTCACTGTAAAATTTCGATGGTTTTATTGACCCTAGCTAAGTCACGGGATTCTTTTTCCCAGCTGAGCTCCAGTAACACGTATGTGTAAATATCAGTTCGTCCCTCCAGCTTAACTAGAAGCTTCAGTGGGTCATCCTGAAAGAGCAGCAATAATTTTTCTATCAAGTGAAATCGCTGGATTGATCGCTGTTTCATTCACCCAGCGCCGTAACGTATACCCTCCATCCGCCTTCACAATACATATAGCACAGTGTAAATGTCTGTATATGCTTCACTTGTCAATTTCTCAAATAATTTTTTTGATGAATTCGACGACCACAAAGAAACTGCCATAACCTTAATGGTATATCCAGTCAGTACACACACAATCCGCCTCCTCACAGTTCCCAAGCCGTACTAATTTTCAAAATCTTATGTGAAGCGATATGATGCCACAGTTATCGTGACAGCAACAGCTTACTGAATACTACTGTTCAGTCGGTCACACTAATCACATCGCTCAAGCATGAATATATTCGCCTGTTCAGACGTGAAAATTCGGATGCGCCAACGTGCACTGATGGAGTAGTGGTAACACGTTCGCCTCACATGTCAGATGCCCTGCGTTCGAACTCCGGCACCGTTATTGTATATGCTTTGCTGATGAGCCCCAAAAGGACTGAAACTCGAGTCCAGTGCTCCCCTCTCTGGTGTGGACACACCAAAATAATTACGCCAGGGTAGAAGGACTACTAGTGATGTAAGTGTGAACAACGGAAATTGTCGGGTTATGCAGGCCCCGCAATCCGTCATATGAAACCCCAGCCTGAACTAAAGATCTTATTAAACCCATTTTGTGATCATTGAGATCGTCGGGTAATTTACCGAGATTCGTTTTCATATTTCTGGCTAGGAAGTTGTAGGTGTTATAACCATCCGATATGCATGACGAATCTCGAAATGCAACAAACTTAGGTTCGATTTCAGCTCATGATTACCTAATGGAAAGTTAAATTGACAATTCCGACCACCAAATGGTGATCCAGAAAGAAAGGAAATTACATATTTGCGATGTGCCTCGAATAGGAGGTATTATTAAAAATGTGACTGAAAACACGATGGATGACAGCGCAATAAGGCTGAACAAACTTGTAATTGTATCTTTCTCACAGAACAACGCAGATTCAGCATCCTCAAGGGGTGTTGCCGACGACAGATTGATTGCTGCCGCTGTATGGTGACAATCAGGTCGTTTGTTTTGGGTTTTTCTTGACCGATTTCCTTAAAATGACAATCTCTGAGGCAGGTAAAAATCAGCTAAAAATTGCTGTTATGTCTTGGCTACCATCTTGCTGCGGATGTATTTTCTCTAGTTTTTTATAGCTGTAGTTCAACACGGAGCTTTGGCTTGGTATTCAAAAGTTCAAGTTAGCAGTTATTACACGGCGGACTTACGTTTTGACTAACCTACTTATTTAATGATACTAACAGAAGAAATCCGTCCACTACATTACTGAACTGTGCCCTGAACCAAAACGGTATGGAGCGTCTCATCAGCACAGTTTGTCTTTCAGTTAACCGCATGACACAACGTAGATTGGGCGCATTGAGACTTCAGTGCACTAAAAGTGGACAAACTATTTATCGATTATTGCTTTATAATTAAGTTTGGTTAAAAACATAGATTTGACGGTCTTTCTCATTTTAATTTGTCTAAACTAGCTCTCCTTGTCCCAATAGTTGCACTGACATTAAATAATTCATTCTGAACCAATCGTGTGACAACGAGACTAATGAGAACAGGCCGTGAAGCAAAGTGACATGATAAAGCCTAAACTCATGAGTGGATTTCAACAATCTAACCTCCTTAGTTATCACCTGCAATCAGAATCCGCATTGCCGAGATTCTGGTATCATAAGTTACAAAAGGACCTTAGAATGTGTCCATATTTTGAATACATTTTAGGAGTACATCTATGATGCTCCTAAGGGATTTTTATAGCGCATAGCATTCTCCAACTCCACGCCGACACTCCCCTGTGTAACCACCAGCTGCGAATTTGATACCATACCACATATCATACCACATTTAATCCACATCCACAAGCTCGCTGATGATTTTTAACTTTAGGTTTGAGTTACTTGTCGAATTCACGGCAAGGGTAGAGTCAAGAAAATGGCAAGACTGCGATCGCTGTGGGTAAAACAGTCAAAAGCACTAGATCCGGATGCCTGATACCGAGATAGCGTTGATACACACAAGGAACCTGACGAAGGAACTATAAAAAATTTCAGTGGGTGTCGACAGTCCTCATAGGTGCACATTGCTTTCCTTTTTGGAGCGGCTTTGTCTGTTCTAACCGACCGTCGGCTAGTCAAAATAGCTTGACCGTTGAGGTGTGAAGTAATGGTTTGCAAACTTATCCTCTACTCTCCCAAAAATATCTGATAATTACCAGAAAACAGGGCTTGCTATTGAACGACGTTTGTGGTAGGAAGGCGATTCAACCACAAGAAGACGTTCATCCTTAGTATAGGTATAGACGAAATCGTCCATGTGGCCCTTCGTTTAGCGACTCATGGTTGCTGACCTCTAAAAAACTGCCCAAAAAGGTGTGATTTGATTTTGACAGCTGCCGACCAGTCAGAAGAGTCTGCCTAATAATCCATTTCTGAGATGGATCTGATGAGATCTACTGTCACCTCGAGTTTTCCAAGACATCAGTCCAAATCGAATGGTTATATGAACTACTCGTCAGCATTCACATGACATATCCCACCACACACCAACTGGCGTGGGATTTCAAAATCGGACTTCATATTTGCTAAATTTATTCATTAATTATTTATTGTGGAAGTGTACTTGCCACATTAGTTGTAAAACCGAATGATGGTCTCATGAAATGCATCCAACTCCTGATCGACTTATAAACAATTAATTGGCATTATTCGTAGAAAGGTGGTGAGCAGATAAGTGAATAAATAATCTTGAGCTTAAAGTACATAGTTGGCGATCATAGTAGTCGAGCTCAAAATGTGGAAACCCTGTTCATCAGTTCAACAGTAAACATCGAAATTATTCAAAACGTTTTCTTCTATTGGGTCACAGGTGAAGATGCCCCATCTATGCGAGAAAAGCCTGAACAGCCTATCACAGTAGATAAACTAAATTCAGGTTCAGTCACACTATAACTCAAATTAACAGTGATCCGCGCCCAGTTTTTCAACCACCTCGTTCTCCTCACTGTCATGAATAGTGATAATTTTGGAATGAGGGGATATTGACTTACATTTTTTTAGGTCCACCGACATATCCCATCAAAATTCACGTCCCTACTCTTGCAACAGGAACTGTGACATTAGCTAGGGGCAGTTTGCCCACCGATTGAACTGTCCAGTTTGTTTTTCGCAGAACAATGATCATCTTCAGCCTAACAGTACAGTATGTGAAAATTTTGCCGATTTCTAGTGTATGAAATATATACATCGTACCGATATATATGTACCGATGGATTATTTATTTGAACGGCCTTTTGTGTCAGCAGATCAGCCGTTAAAGCATTATTGGCTGATTAAACCATGACGACGAATGTTGGTGCGCAGTTTTTAACCATGGTCACAAGAAAAGATGATGACGTTACTTGCCTCCTCATTCCAGACTAACACCAATGGGTGATTGTGTCACAATGAAGTATTGAATAATCTTCGCTTTGTGCAGTGGCAAATGTTTTTTGAAAAGGAAACTCCGACTTTTTGCGATCCACTTTTTCGATTCTATCATTTTTCACCTTTAATTTTTAGAAACGTGACGCTCAGCACAACAAGCCAGTGGTCTTAGGGCGATTCAGCAAAGCTGTAGGTGCTTAGACCATCACGACATATGCAACCACTCTTATGGGCGGCTTTTTGGAATATTTGACCTCCTTGCCGCACAATGAAATCTTGACCACTCCACTCATCAAAAGACACCCTACCGTTTCCTATCACTATAGTGAAAACCAGCTGGAGGAAAGTTCGATGATAATCTAATTGTTTCTTGTAAGAACTACTCTGCCCTGGATCTTCGGTTCACTACAATAGACACTGCGGTTATGAGTTCACGTCTTGCGTTGGGGAATTCGCATCAACCAGGATTTTTGGCAGCCTCACTCAACTCGGGGAAAGGTTGGCTGATTCCCCGTAGAGCGGTGACGTGTGCTTGGCTACCATAAACCTAAGAACGATAAGTCGAAAAGGAAGTGATTTTCCCATCAAATTATGACGTCTCTTTTCTGTTGCGTTGCGATAGCAGGGGGCAAACGCCAGGACCTCTTCCTGAGACGAACAGACCCACCTACTCATTTAGTGTCTTCTCGGTATTCGGACTTAAGGAACTGTAGTTTTCACAGAGATAAGCTTCGTTGAAATGAGAACCTTATAGTGAATTAAGGGGGATGGGATACCCCGCAACCCAGCATGCTCTCATGTCGTTGTCTCTTAACCGCTGCACGTGCCAGTCGTACCACGCGTGACATCACGTTGATCGTCTCTTGTATAAACTTCAAATCAACACGTGCTTCATGTGAAACAATGAAGCGATCCTGGACCATGGAGGGGTCAAAGCAGTAAGTTGTCCCAATGAAGGTCTCCAAGACGATTACCTTGATGGATATATTGAAGGGGTTTGACAAGCACTCCCTACCAAATTCTCAAGTTACGCTGCTAACAGAAGTAGTCGTTCTACAGAAAGACAGAATGAGCCTTTCGCATATACTCTGTACTTGTGTTGGAAGTTTTCAGTGCTCCGGATATATTGGTTGTCACCACGAAAATTGGGTTTTTATAAAAACGTCGGCACCCCTTTTGGAAACCCTTCAAATGTGGTTTTATAGTTACTAATTCTACGCCGGATAGAAAAGAATGAAGCCAGCTTCTTCCTATTTTTGAGGTACTTTACACTGTGGTGTCTTGTAGAATACCTCAAATTGCTCCTGAAAAGTCATGACTTGAAAAGACCTTGCCGAAAACATGTTCGTCAATCATACTATTCTTTAAATGAGTGTGAATCGCGGTAAACGCTCAGTATGGTGTTCAAGTACGTAATAATCATGGCGGATCCTCAGTGACTAGGTTAACCTGAATAACTCTAAAATCGAGAAAAAGCCGTGATGGGCCGTCCAGGATTTGAGACCGTTTCTGTCTCCTTTGAACTGGACAGAATCCCACTCGGGTTGCCTTATACGGTTGACTATAACTGCTTACTTCGGATAGTTTTTGAGTTTAGTGCAGATGGTGAGACCTTCATTTCTTAAAAGGAACAAAAGTTAAAATCTTTTTAACCTGACCAATCAAAGTGCACCCAGGACAGCTCTCATCAGTTACCAAGGCTGAACTGGAGAACTATGGCTACTGCCCTGTTCATGTTGGCTCTTTGAGTGAACTTTTGGGGATGACATCTGGACGCTTAGTGATAAAAGTAAGTAAAGTTTACGATAATCATATTAGTCATTACCATACCTGACGGGTGAAAAGAAAGTTTGAATGGGCGTGGCCTGTAAAGTGTGAAACATGGACAACAAAACTGTAGAATTTTCTTTGGAAATTCTACTATCTGGCTTTTAAACCGCTGTCATTTAGGGCATACACAGATGGGGCTTTCAGAGTGCCCCATTTTCACTGTCGGAACGTCGCTTTGCTTACAGTAATTGTCCTTGGAATCAGAGCGAATATACTCACTAAACTGGAAGAGCATTTACCTTGGATTTTCCAAAAACACGTAGATGACGTGAGTTGTCCGATGATACAATGTTACATCTCCTCTGCAGTCTGGTGTTGAGGGATATTCGTAATTAGTTAGCAGAACCTAGCGAAATACACTCATTTGCAAACTAATTCGGTTCTTCGGGAGACTCACCTAGAACCCAGCTGAATCTCTTGATTGTGATGTATCTAGGCAACTGAATGTGCTGCAGCAGGCCGCTTCATGTTTCAGTTGCTACGAAATTCGAAATATCGCGATACATGTGTATTCGTAATGCACAACTCATTAGGTTGTGCACATTCAGCAGAGGTCGACTGGTGGTATTCGATAAAGCGTTATTGATTTAAACGAAACAACCACTGTAACGTGCACAGAAGCTACTGAATCAAACCGTTTGTTTATTCTGTTGATGATCCCACCCTACTCTTGCACCATATGACCATGTGTTTCTTCAGCACTATTCGTTTTTTATTCGTGCGCAGTGATAGACGAAATTGATTGAAGCGTCGTCTTCAGGTAGGCTAAGGAGAATCGGTGCTCGAATTACAGGCAAACGCTTGCAAGCCAGCTAATTGTGTCAACGTATAAGCATTCACCCTATGTTCCGAGTTTGCTTTGTATTCCTACCTACGTACAATTTTCTTCTGATATACTGATACGGCTCCACACATCTGCATCAGTTTTGGCGCACTTTTTACTGTACATCCTTGTGTGGTCCGATGAGCCGACAAGAAGTACAGTGCGCCTTATCAACATTTCTTTTACTATCCTCAGACTCCGGTGCAAAACATGTAGGTTAAGTATAATTAGGAACTGGTAGAGTGTTGACTGAACAGTTATTGTTCGACTTCTAGGTGTCAACTGAGTAGCGTCATGGTGAACATGAAGCTTGTCTTCCGAGATTTAGTGGGTTCGGTGGAGCTTCGTCAGAAGTGTCTCGCTGATTGAAGTTGGTAGTATGAAATAACATCTAAAAAAGTTCCTAGCGGCAGTATGATGGCTTCTTTCCTGAAATCCTCTAAAAACTGATGTTGCAGGCTATTGTCCCAACAACATCTGAGCCAAATACTCAAGGTTACGATGAGCTACGCCACTTGCTATGGTAGCCTGTCCGTCCTCGTGCTGTGGTTATGTGCTCACATAATACGTGGCACGCTGATGAACGAGGCTGCCAAATTTAGAGTTTTCAAAGTTTTTGTGCACACACGCTACCATATCCAGACAGCTTGGTTAACAGATCAGTGGCCACCTGATCTACTACCAATTGATGCACGTGAGCTACCGATGAAGGGAGGAAGACCTTCGCTGCGGAGTTACTGATCTGAAAACAACTGAACAGTTACAGACTAGTGGCCAGGGAAGCAAAACTCTCATATGCATCATGTTCATTAAAACCGATTATCCGCCTCCTTCTCGAATGCGTCTTCCTAAGCTTTCCTGGATACTCACTGACTATCAGTCAAACGTAAACTAATGCTACAAGGCGATTCCACAAATTCCGTAATAAATCTCCCTATCCAATAGACGCGATGTAGAGAAAACCACACACTACTCGCATGCTTCATTAGTAAAACCCACCGTTATACCAATATCCCAGCACTTCGCCAAAATAACAAGGCTTTCATTTTCAATCGATAAAGCACTGTAATGGAGCGAGTTGCTTTGTCAAACTCCGAAAATGTCCTTGTACAATATTTGTTCTTTTTCCTTCACTTTTTTTAGCGTTGATGTCAATGATTTTGCAACAGATTGTGCGGAGAATTACTCAATCTTATGGTCCACTTCCTCAGACATGTTTGTTGAAGTGAAAGTCCAGACTAGAAACCGACCAATCTAGTTATTAAGTGTGCCGGTTTAATAATCACGAGTTTTCGAGTTACAAATATCTAGTGCCATTTTGAAGAACCACTTGAACTTCCAAAGATACCTAGATGGTTATGGTCCTTCGCTGTTTTTGCGTCAAGAAGCGTTTTTCGATACACTGTGAGTAAATGACTCTTTAGCCAAGATTGTTATCCACACATTCGAAGGTTTTCTGAGGTGGTTTTCTTGAGTCAGTACAAGTAGCCGGCTTAGCCATCCTGCCCATCCTGATGGACTTCTACTGATCCCTTAGTGTTCCCATCCCCAATCCTACTTTCAAATTGTGTTATCCCTTGACCACTTCATTTCATCTTGTATGTCGGCTGGGCTCTTCTTCAGTCTCTATCAATGTATGTAAGTGTTTACATGACGAAAAGTTTGTATTATTTGTTCAGTCTATTCAACTTTTCAATCAACACCAACAGCTCACTTTAACTTCGATACACCAGCTTTCTGATTGGATGGAAACATAAGTAATAATGCCTCCATCTTTCTAGATATTTTCCTTCTGAAAATCTTGGCTCTAAGCAAAGCGTTAGTGGATAAGCAAAAAACCATTAAAGATCGATCCGGTCGCATTGCGTTCGATGTTGATCACCATCCACCACCTTCATCCGTGCTGTCAGTTAAGCACCGATTAAAATGAACTACCAGTCAAATCATCCTGGTAAAATATCTTCCAAATGGATTTTACCCACGTTCGGCAACAAGGAAAATGTGAGCCTAAGACCCGATAAGCACAGCTGAAAACAAGTCAGTTTCTTCAGAGTTCATGAAAGGGCACTGCGTCCGCGATATTGCATGAACATATTTCGTCTGTAGTAGAGTTTCGCATTTCATGTGGTATTTCTGCTAGTTTATGCATTTAGTGTCAACAACTCATACGTCGTCAGTAACCCTGTGGTATTCATCTCGAGTCCGAGAATCCTATGTGGACGGCTGGTGGAAATGCGTGGAAAACACCAGCGTTGCTTGAATTCGTTTTTTTTTTCGCAGACAGCCGATACGTAAACCCAAGCACCGGAATGCATGGCAGTTAGATTTCAAATGTTCTATTCACTGATTAAGGTGGCATCATCGGTGCGGGTGAGCTTGTAGTCCACCTCCCGAGCTAGTCGAATGGACCAACAAACAAGCAAATAGACATATTCGGCGTTATGGGATAAGAAATTTCTGTTTGTACCGTACATAAGTATGGTCTTAAAAATTCAGGATATCATTTTAATAGCAGTTGAACATGAGTCGCTGGTACAGCGTGCTGCTACCGTCGCAAGGTTGGTTGGAAACGGACCGCGACATTTTAAAAACCAATTGGAAATCGACAAATCAAGTGACATTTGGGGAAGACTGGTCTTTCGACCTGCAGGGTGAAGTCAGACGGGAAAACCAAAGCAATGTTATGTACCAGATAAACGATGATGAGTGTGACAAATATTAACACGAACAGACCACTTGCGCGACTCAATTTGGAAAGTCTCAGCATATCACGTCAAAGGTGAACCTAGACAGCACGTTCTCGGTTGTTTCCAAGCCATTAGGAGAACAATATTTGACAAGAAGAGCCATCGTGCATTATACCTAGATAGCACATAATTGCCGCTGAGATCCGCACCTAAAATTGCTGACTTGCATGCTATACTTGGTTTCAGCTACCTCACTAACATGCAGTATGTATCGAAAAACATATAGACCCATCCGCTGATAGCTGGAAGGTTGCATTACACTTCTGACGCCAAGAACGCGGGTTCGAATCTCTGTGAGTTTCAACAAGGAGGAAAAAGATGGCTTTTCAATATACCTTGGCTTCACTTACGGGACGAATTCTCCTCTTCGAAATCCCCGTAGATCGCCAGTACGTGTAGTCTCCGTTTTAAAAGTTGATGACCTCTCTGCTTCGGCCACTCCGAATTGGGTATAGCAAATAGCACTCTCTTCTGCAACCGATGGTTCGGCATACGTAACCCATGTCCCAACCAACGCAGGTTCTGATGCTGGACACACTCTTAAGCGAAAGTTCCAGTGGTACAACCGATAACCCGCTTTCTAATTACTTCGTTACGGACTCTCCGACACCAAACAACACGAAAAGTACGTAGATGTTTGAAAAATCTTACTTTATCGACGACAGTCATCTACTATGCTGCTCAGGTTCCATGCGTTCGGTCTTATAGGAGATTTGTTTTCCACGCAAATTCTGATAACCTTGCAGCGCAACAAACAGCCATACAAGATGACTGATGGATACTCTAGACAATGTCGTTTACTCTAACAGTTTTGCTTGAAAATATCATCTTGTTCGAAAAAGTCTTCTGGCAATGGCAACTGTTGGCTGTTGGAGGATTTAACAGACTTGGATGAGTCCTCAAATTTGCATTCAAATACATGTACATTTGCTAGCACGTCAATGACTCAATCGGAAGTTTGGTGGTGACCGCTAAGAGAACAACGTAGTTAGCCTCCATAACTCGACATTCGCCGCCCTTGAAACTTGTTTAGCGCATCTTCGTACGCCTTCAAGTACCATAAAACAACAGTTTGGTATTACTGGGTTTTCAAAACACATTCGACTCGGTTATCCGGTCGTTTCGCCTTAACACTCTTGTTCAGCAAGGAATGCCCTTAGAATATAATTACTTTGCATTCTCAGACCTGATATGGACGGTGTCAGGACGCGCCCAGACATGGAAAAAGTACATGTGCAGACAGTGACCCATCACCAAGGTCACCATCGGTACGACACGTTCGCAAAGCAGGTGCGTTGGCGGAGCTCACCAAACGCGGCTTAGCAACATAAGACAGGTGGAGTGGGCTGAAATTGTTCACGATCGGAACACCACCATTGGCTTTACAGAACGAACAACTGAACGAACATATTTGGTCATTCAGTCATCCTATATATTTACGCAGAAGCTCTGTGTTTTTTGTCCTGACAGTACAGCCGTGTCCGGAGTTCTCTGTCTTCTCCTTATCGCGTAGTCAAGCGGTCCACCCACGATATTACAGACGTCAACTGAGCTTTACGGTGGGTTCACTGTTTCGCTGACTGAGCCCCTCTTTATTTCCTGTTGCGGTTATTTAGGGAACTTAGCAAAAAACGCTCCGAATGTTGTGCACGTTAGCTGGCGCTGTCAACGTCACTGACTGACTGCCTCTTTATTTCCTATTGCGGTTATTTAGGAAACTCAGCACTTATTGGCAAAAAACCTTCCGAATATTGTGCACGTTAGCTGGCGCTGTCAACGTCAACTTTGGGATGCCGAATTCATTTTCTATTGGCTGACATGGCTTAGCGTGATTGGTATGTGGATGGGGTGTAGGATTTTTAAAGAAATCGGTTTCTTCACTTTGTTCTCCCTTCTGGTATTTGAAAACACTGTGAATGAAGATATGAGCAATAATCGCCATCTTCCCTCCAGTCCAAGGTGGAAACTGGAAATTGTTAAACTCTACACTCCAGAAGTACTAAAGCTAACGCGTGCACAAGTTTTTACGCGTCTCAGCCGAAAACTTACTCTATACCCTACAAAATTATATAAAGAGTGCCTCTGTGTGACAAAGATAGACCTCAGAAAACCTAATGATAAGTACGCTTTGTAATTATTTGGAAAAATGGTTGGCCAGACCGACGTCTTGAGATAGACACCATATTTCGGATTATCTGTGTCAAAGAATCTCGCGTGCATAAAATAATTTCGATGAGAAATTCGAAAGGCCCGCATGGTATTCTCCGCACGTGACTTCCAGAACTGTTTATCCCGGGTAGATTACGTAAATGGGTCAGATGGAAATGAAAACTTTGATGCAGCCACTTCATAAGACTTGGCTTAAGCCTGAAAAGTTTGTCATGCGCATCTTTCACCGTGAGAACTATGCACAATATTTTGTGATGGTCTGAGCTATTGAGTAATAAATTGTTTAGACGAATGTCACATTTATAGCACTGTTAGTATACTCAAAAGCGTCGACCTCGCTGTTCATTGACGTCAAAGTACAATCTCCTGCTGAGAATATGATTGTGGTGTTTATCCTTGTACCCACGCAGTATACACAACAGTGATGTGTCAATTATGGCTTACGCTCGTCGTACAAGATCAATCACATGCTCCTCGACGCCAAAAATTGGGTATATTTTGAAGCTGACTAGTGATAGGGTTATTTTTCACTCATATAGCTTATTATCGAATTGTTCCGTATCCGCAGGCCTGTCTGAAACATGCTGAAGACCCAAATCATGCCGAATTTTTTGTGGATGCATGAGTAAAAGAGGTAACGATAGTTTGTCTACAAACTTAATCAAGCAACTGGTAGCCAGTCAGCGGATCAGCAAGCAAAGTTAGCAATTTAGGAATTGTCGGGACAGAGTCACTTGTTGTTATCCCCGGAGGTCAAGGTCAACTTCAACTGTACGTTGATCATTCAAAGAACTGGTTGAATGGGTAACTCACCGGATTGACCATATGCAGGGCCGATCACAATCAAAGGTTCTCCCCTCAGTGAGATACATCTGAACATGAATGCAGCATTGATCCACGCCTTCACACTGACGCACAGCTGGACCACTACACATTGATGATATCACCTCGACTGGTGGCGAAACGTGTGGTACTAATTGTTGGGGAAAGTGCATTTTCTGGAGTCCGGGCAACGTGCTTGAAGAGTTCTCTTCAATAGCCGAAGAAAGGCTCACGGATGATATCATCTCCTCATAAAACTGTACACCCACACCAGTCCGACTGATATTCTTTGGCTAGTAAGTGCGTTTCATGAAGTGTACCAAGAAATTATGCAGAAGATATTCACTTCAGGTTCATGTCAGCATACTGAAGGCCATTGACCATTTTGACCCCTTGTGATTTTTAAAGTCGTAAAATTTTGTATGCTACTGTCAGGCAGCAAGCATCTCGGTTTATTCCTTTTGCTTTTTCTGCAAGAAGTCTTCCGTGCGATTGAGGTGCTAAGTAAGGTCGTTTCCAGCTGCTTTTCAAACCTACCCCTGTGCATAGCTGTTCAGGCCGGTAAAATAGGCAGCAGGGGCTTAGTTCTTATAAAGTGCTAGTTATACTGATCGCTGTCGCAAAACCGTTCTGGGGATCCTGGGCGATTTGGTTGACCACCGGCATCACCCCCCCCCCCTTTATGCCACACCTCTCTTAGCAGGCTAGATGAAATGAAGGTCGTTAATGAAACGGCCAGTTAAGGCTGATACATTTTCTGATCTTCTGAACGTTTACGTGAGTAGAGAGTAGTGAGGCTTACAAAGCTGCGTGTAAGGCCCTGATTACACGAGTTAGTGATCCGTTCAGCAGTAGAGTCTTCTCAGCACTCTTATGATGCAAACCTCGTGAACCTCTTACTGATGAACTGCTATTTAAGCGGATAGAAGAGACTGGCCGCTGCATAGATGTGTCTGTGACAGCTCGTGCTGCTCTTTGAGGAAAAGTAGTGTTCAGACAGACAAGTAGGTCGATGGAGCACGGTCCGAGTATTCTATCAAAGCTGGCGTTTACAGTCGCGATACAATGGCGCCGAAAACGCCAGGACCCGTTCTCCAAGAGCACTGAGTTACCCCACCAAAGTGTTAGGAAGGTCAGATTCCTGAAGATTACCCTAGAGTATCAGAAACCTAATGAGACCCTCAAACTCCACTAAACGCCGATCAGATAGCCTTGGATCGATGTCAGACAGTGGCCTTCAAAATATAACTCTAGACAGCCTTGAATCAATGTTCAATAATGCCCTTAAGAATACAGCGCATGCTGCATGCANGCAGCATTGATCCACGCCTTCACACTGACGCACAGCTGGGCCACTACACATTAAGGATAACACCTCGACTGGTGGCGAAACGTTTGCAATGAGGTTGTAAAGATCAGTCATCTATACAGCCTATACTACATACATTTCCCTCAAGAAAGGCAGCCATTAGAGTTTCCGCGGTAGTCCCGAGATCACATATGTCTACTGAATCCTTGGTCCTAAATCCTGTTGCTTTGTGGATGGAATATTCACTCTCGAAAATGCTGTGTATTTCAGATCCACATGACTAGTCGAAGGCGAAATCCATTCAAAACGTGGTTGTCCCGTTCTTTCACTCGCGTCCAGTCATGCCCCAGTTGTTCACGGTTATCTCCTTTGCTAAGCGGAAAGATAAAAAATCTCTGTGTATCCTGTGGTACTAGTCGGTAGGGAAAGTGCGTTTTCGGGAGTCGGGGCAACTTGTTTGAAGCGTTTGCTTCAATAGTCGAGGGAAGGCTCAGGGATGATATCATCTTCCCTAAAATCCTCCACCCACAGCAGTCCAACTGACATTCTTTGGTTCGTTAAGCCGTTTTATGAAGTGCACGACCATGTATCAGAAAATATGCAAACGACATTCGCTTAAGATTCGTGTCAGCCTACTGGAAACCTTTGACCATTTTGACCCCGTGTGATTTTTAAAGCCGCAAAACACTCTATGCTGCTGCCAGGCAGCGAACTTCTCAGTTTATTCCTTTTGATTTTTCCGCAAGAAGTCTTCCGTGCGACTGAGGTGCTAAGTAAGGTCGTTTCCAGCTGCTTTTCAACTCTGCCGCTCTGCACAGCTGTTCAGGCCGGCAAAATAGACAGCAGGGGCTTGGTTCTTACAAAGTGCTAGTTATACTGGTCGCTGTCGCAAAACCGTTCTGGGGTCCTGTGCAATTTGGTTGACCACCGGCATCACCCCCCCCCTTTATGTCACGCCTCTCTTAGCAGGCTAGATGAAATGAAGATCGTTAATGAAACGGCCAGTTAAGGCTGATACATTTTCTGATCTTCTGAACGTTTACGTCAGTCTTTGTATGTTTGACGGTAGAGTAGAGAGTAGAGAGTAGTGAGGCTTACAAAGCTGCGTGTAAGGCCCTGATTACACGAGTTAGTGATCCGTTCAGCAGTAGAGTCCTCTCAGCACTCTTATGATGCAAACCTCGTGAACCTCTTACTGATGAACAGCTATTTAAGCGGATAGAAGAGACTGGCCGCTGCATAGATGTGTCTGTGACAGCTCGTGCTGCTCTTTGAGGAAAAGTAGTGTTCAGACAGACAAGTAGGTCGATGGAGCACGGTCCGAGTATTCTATCAAGGCTGGCGTTTACAGTCGCGATACAATGGCGCCGAAAACGCCAGGACCCGTTCTCCAAGAGCACTGAGTTACCCCACCAAAGTGTTAGGAAGGTCAGATTCCTGAAGATTATCCTAGAGTATCAGAAACCTCATGAGACCCTCAAACTCCACTAAACGCCGATCAGATAGCCTTGGATCGATGCCAGACAGTGGCCTTCAAAATATAACTCTAGACAGCCTTGAATCAATGTTCAATAATGCCCTTAAGAATACAGCGCACGCTGCATGCACTTGTTTTTTTCAATAAAGTTGTTGTGTCCCATGTGGGTGAGTCTTTTTCCGGCACTAAGGCAGATATAACACAAAGCATATCAAATCATATTGGGAAATAGCCGAAGAGGGATGAGAACCTTTTTGTTGGACTTCTGTTTTGTTTTCTAGTGAGCGTAGCTTTGGAGCCTATATGTTGATCACAGTTTCTTGTTTTGTGCAGGTCAGTTTCAGCCGCAGGCTGGCAAGTCACGAGTTGTTCGTGCGGCCTTCCGAGTTAGTTGTTTCCGTGGTGTGAGGACAAAGTCGCCACTATGACTTCTCTTTTTCCAAGAAGCTGATCGTGGTAATTCAACCAACCATGTTTCGCTCAGGAGCGCATCAACTGTTCCTTATACACTCAACTCCATTGTAATCAAGGACGATTGATTTGGTTATCACTAATAATACATCGATGTTCGAATATTCTACAATCCTACAGTTAGTACTTGTCTGAGAAGCACGATTCTGTTGCCTGTTTACCTGCATCAGAGAGGAATTAATGTGGCCAGTCGTAACATTCCCGCAGATTCCAAGCGTGGAAAAGAAGATGTGACACCGTCGCACGGTCCATCGGAATCACGAGAACGGCCTCGGAAGGGGTACTCGCAATCCACACGGCCGAGCCAATAATCCACTCGCCATTGATTGATCTGCTAGCCTTGACGCTACGTTGTGTCGTTTAATGGTAGAATTGCGCGCATGTTGACGCCACGACCGTGGACAACTGAGGTTCTCGTATAGTTTTGCTTACTTTCTTAATTATAGTAATGTAGACTTTCCAACCCAATTCTTCCTTTTGACATTCGTGATAGTCAC
>NW_008752105.1:42601-73118 GCF_000715545.1 Opisthorchis viverrini
TATGTGAGGAGTTATGGAATTTTCAATCGTTATTTTGCCTCACAACTGAAGTCAGTCTGTGCCGAACTACCGAGGAGTTTCATTCACTGCCTGGACTCTTCGGTGCTTCGTTATCCGACAAGTCCCAGGGAGATATGGACCAATGACTTCCAGGCCAGCATTTGATGGCCGTTCGGACATGGATAGCTGGTCGACTCACCGACAGTAAATCGAACTACTGACCCTATAACCACGGAATCTACACCACGTGGTCACATGTTTACTGGCTCCTCGAGTGACGACATCTCAGAGGAAGGGTTCATTTGTCGCATAAATTATCCTTCTTTCTGAACTACTTACGGCTTGTTGATTGTGTGAGGAGACCTAAGAGATTTTAGCTGAGATTTTTGTTTTGTGAATGAGGCCAAAGTTTGCTGAAAAGTCGAGAAGCACTGTACAACTGTTTCAACCAGCTGTTTCATCAGCAGCATGCATCTCATGATCCTCCAAAGGACTCCAACTTGCATCCCCGGGTGTCGTTTCAAGACTTACTTCGCAATTGGACAGGATATAGTTCCAACCATTACTCAGTCAGTTTGCATCCCGTGGTCATGTGATGATTGACTTCTTGAATGGACCTATCAGATGAAGGTTTCACACTTTGTAAATTAGTCGTCTTTTGAACTACTCACAGCTTACTGATAATATAAATTGATTCGGAAGCTTCGTACAGTGCCTCCTGACTTGGCTATATGGCCGAATTTAAGTTGCAGGATAAAATCTAAATTTCTTGTTATATTACGTATTTTGGTCAAGTTGGTATTCAGGACTTCTACCATGAGCTCGGGTGAGGCCGAGAGATATCTGGCACAGACTCCCCAACTAGTCACCGTGCTTTGTATTTTCAACACGTTTGCAATGAAATTAGACTCCAAAATGAGTGGAAACGTTATTCCCTGAAACACTCCAGAATTTAGTTCCTATTACTCCTGCATCTGTTTTTTGCACTTAGGAACTTACTTAGGACACACACTCACTCCATCACGAGCATCCAGGTTTACACTATTTGCCGAAAAACTCCTTGCTGACATCGCCGTCAAATGCCATGATGTTACTGGAGGCATGCACGTGATCTAATCCTATACAGAGCAAATGGAAGCAGCTCATCTGCCACGGCTCGTTTTGAGATTCGAAGATGGCGACCTTACCCCCTCTCAGATACTTCAACATGTGTGCTGTCTGATTAGCGGCAACATAACTGCCGACTTCTAGCTTTATCGACAAAAGGATTCCCACCAAATCGCTCTGGCTCACTCATGTGGCAAAACTTATGTATACAGTGGATACGCTGCTCCAGCTTTTCTTCAACTCCTGCATGAACCTGAAAACATCTGTGAGTGACGTGGCAATACCACTCTTCGGTTAGGTCACAACGGCAGTAACCAGTCGCCAACTTGAATCACTAATTCAACGGGATCAGTAAGCAAAGTCCTAAAGCACTTGCCAATTTGTTTTCGTGCCCACGATCTCAGGAAGGAAAACATATTGACATGTCGAACTCAAGTGTGCGGCGATACCCGTTGACGGTGTGCCGAAATATTGGTGTAAAGGTGGGTACTACTGATGAGGCGTGTAAGTTGCATGTTTTCTCGTAAATTCATTTCGCGTCTCTTGAAAAATGAGATCTATTACGTAACTTGTGGATTCGCTTTGTAGCATTTGCTTAAATTTGAGTAACAGTCAATGAACATCCAGGAAAGTTCAGGAAGACGCGTTCAAAGAGAGGATGGATATTCAGTTCTGTAAACAAGATGCATATGAGAGTTTCGCTTCTCTGTCCAATAGTTTGTAACTGTTCAGTTGCATCGAAGGCCTTCTTTCTTTCACTGGTAATTCAGTTGCTCCAAGCGGTTGCATACCGCGTGGCTTGATCTTTTTTAGCGGATTTGGCAAAAGATTAGTTTCATCAACAATCATGAGGCCACCAGCAATGCATGCTTCTCAGCTTCTCACGACAGGTTTATTATTGTTATTAGGCCTACGAACCCCAAACTATTCGCAAACAAACCAAGTGTAAAAATCTAACACAGTATTGATGAAGCGCGTCTGAAAACTTGGTATGAAATCATAACATTTGTTGGTCTGCTGCCTGGTCGGATAGTTGGTAGATCCTCAAAAGTACCGGATCCTCACATACCGTTGTCTTTGCCAAGCCGCACACCGTCATGCTCTGGAACAACGCCATACGTACAGAAGAGCCGTGATTTTCGCATTCCTGTGGTTCCAGGAACCATTAGATTCACTTTATTGGTCTGTTCTTAACAGGCTTCCACAGCAAGAAATGCCGCATATGTTTCTGGATATTAGAATTACAAATATGTGAAAGTATACGAGGCGCTCTTCAAGAGATTCCGTGCACAAAGTGGTGTCGCACGAAAATACTTATTCTCTCCGTTCCTATTCAATTTGTGATCGACAAGGTAATCAAATTTCTGCTCGAAGGTCTCCATAACATTGGTGTTCAGGTACCTGATAACAAAAACTTGTCGGTCTGGAATATGCGTACGACATCGTTCGCACTCTCATCGAGTAGAACAAGTCACTGAGGTTTTTTGGATGAAATGATAAAGTTCCTTCCGTCTTCTGACATGCAGTTTGTACCAGTAAAACTCACAATACAAAAACAGACACTTGAGTTTGTGGAACCTATCTGTAAAGTTGTATTGACAGGTGAGATGAATATACAAGTCCCTGAGATGTATGATGATTTGAGGGAACAACGGTGACGAGTCACTATATCCATGAGCCTCAAATAACTTGTGTATTAGGCTGCAGTACAGGCTGTTTTGTTGTACGACTGTGAGACGTGCCCTGTTAGAGCAGCGTAATCAGGTTTTTCAGAAACCGGTATCTCAGATCCATAGTCTTTTTGGCCTCGTGTCGGTGAATGCGCAACTAACCGATTAGAAAAACCAGATCGTGTAACTGAACATGGTGTTCCGCACCAAAAGATGTGGAGGCTTG
Source organism: Opisthorchis viverrini (assembly GCF_000715545.1). Lineage (NCBI taxonomy): Eukaryota > Metazoa > Platyhelminthes > Trematoda > Opisthorchiida > Opisthorchiidae > Opisthorchis > Opisthorchis viverrini. The sequence continues at coordinate 45,605 of NW_008752105.1, forward strand.
GTCGTGTATTAGCTTAAAAGGGTGCTATCTTTTGTGCCTAATTCAGAATGGCGTGAACAGAGGTGGTAAATGTTTGACCTGAGAGGTGGACGCGAAAGAGGATGCGAGAAGTCTGGGTGCTGCCACTGCGACTCATCTTTCAGGATGGCGTCCGTATGATTCTCCTGTGCATGGTTAGAAAAGCTGCAAAATGTAGCTGGTAATTTATGTCAGTTTATTCAAAGTTTCTGGTAAAGTAGGAACTGCGGAAAGGCTGCGGTAGGCAAGCACTAAGTCCCTCACTTATCCATTCGTTATTTTTTCTTCACAATAGGGCTTTCAAATTATGTTGTCTGGCAGTGAACTGTTATTATTGTGCTATCGATGTGGTTGATGATGTTGGTTCCCTGTACAGAAGTCAAAAGCACATTGATGGTGGGTCATGGTTACATATGACGTAATTCGTCTATACGATCGGCATTTTTGACAACAGAAAACCCTTCCTAAACTCAGACATAGCATACTAATCATACGGTTGCTGAAGATTCTTCGAAAGCCCGTGGCCGGAGTCCCCCTTCGTGGGGCTCATCAGATAGGCACCCTTTGAGTTTCTGTCAACTTTACCTTTACCTTGAACCCAACTGGAAATGACCCACCAAAAACTCTCGCTTACACACTAATTTTGTTTTGACGCGAGGCCCAACTTAATCCATGTGAATCTCTCATTCGTACCAGCTAAAATAGAATATGAATTATTATGTATATGAATATGAAAAATGTCACGAACAAGAGATTCAACTGGATTCTTGGATTACAACTTCCTCAAAAGGCTCTTTGCTCCACCGCCCGAGGAGTGGAACAGAGACAGGGGAGGTTGAACAACGACTTGACAGCGAAGTATAAAAGCCATTATCAGCAAACTCAGCTCCGCTGGTGAGTGCCGTCTCCCTGGATGGAGACCCCGAGAAAGGACACATCGATGGTTAGGGACACTGTCAGCCACGCCCTCAATGGCGCGCGTACATCCAAGCTGTTGCCTTTTTGCCAGCACCTCTCTTCCCAGTTATATCAGCTTCAGTCTCCAATGCGCAACTATCTACTCCACCTCCCTAAGTTATCTGTGAACGAAACTGCAACAGCTATAACCACTGTACGACAAGTAAACGTTTCTTTAAGCTGATAATGATGATGATTATGATGATGTTGACCTTTCATTGCCTTTTTACTGCGGTGTAGCCTTTTGGTTATAAATCAGATAGCGCGCAAGTCCTGAACCGGAAGCTTGTTTTTGGTATTCAAAGCAGTTCATCCAACAGAAGATATCACCGCCGATTAGGTTCATTAATGCGGTTGTGTTCACTGGTTAATTCACAAAGTTCTGACTGGTAAGTGTGGAACCATGCGACGGTTCTGAACTTCCAAGTTGAGAAGCCTTTATCTCAGCTTGGAATTGCAAATGAGCACGAATAAAAAATGAGCTTTCACCGTCGTTGAAAACGATGTCCTTAATTTTGTGAGTCAGTAGCAGTTAGACGAGAAAGAGCTACTCAAGAAAATTTTTCGAAAGAAAGGTATTTATTGATACTGATACCCAGCGCCGTTCATTAGTTGATTGAAGAGAGGGATAGCTTTTGGGGCACATATGAGTGTTCTGGCGACATTTCGATCTGAAATTCAATGCAGTACGTCCTAGTGACAGGGGGGTTTCAAAGATCGCAGGCCTTTCAAAGAAGAGCAGTTATCTCAGTTGATTGGGGAAATTTTCAGCTCTTTTCTACGGAGCCCATGTGAAGAACTTTTCGTTCTACTTGGTGCAGATATTTTTCTGGAATTCCGGCCTCCCTGTGGAATGTGCAGGAAAATACAAGTACTGTTGAAATTCCAAATTGGCGTGTAACAACAACAAGTGTTATTTGGTAAAGCAATTCGGAATATTTTATTTGCCTCTTGTCTCCAACTAAGTTCATCATTGAAATTCCGTATGTTTTTAGAGCTCATATCATTATTGACTTTGGACAACTTAGCAAGACTAAACTAGCATAGATAATCCCTGTTTCGGTCGAAAAGTCGCCTGGTGTAAACAAGGCGTAGCGCAGTTTGTGGATTTTTCTCTTGAGTGGACCCAGCCCTTGCTGATGTTTATGGTAATCAGAGGTAACGTAATCTAACCGGATTGTAACACAACGCCAAGTACGATAGCAATTCGGCTTCATGAATTCTCTCGATCAACGAACTCGCTATCGACCGTGCTTTCTGTAAGTCGATTCCGTCGGCATGAAAGTTGGGCTCAGACTAAGTCATCAGAATGCAATTGGGTGAGTGGTCACTTGTTCCCAATCCCAAAATCTGTCTTCACACGCCTGGCTTTAAACTAAAATAAGCAAATGAATGGGAACTTTTCCAGATGCTTACGACGGTGAATGAATGGTCAACCAACGTTTTCTACACATGTTTCTGATAGTTCTCGCAACCAAAGGTAGTGACAGCAGATAAATATTGAGCTGAATGAGGATAAGATCAGCGAACCTTCACAAGAAACTCACAAATGTACTACTTATTCTGGATACAAACTATTTACTCCTTGGGTCGCTGTAATGTACGGTGGACTCTAGAATAAATTTGCTCAAGTGAACCTAATAGTGACTCAGTTTTGAAGGCATCTACTCCCGTCATTCCCGGAGAAGTTTATTCAGAACCGCAGAATAAACCTAGCTCAGGACACTCAACGGCCAAAAATAATGAGAAATGGTTCTTATCCACTTATTGCTCTTTTCTTCACTTCCAATCCCACTCAGTCAAATCAAAGCCAAACTTATCTCACTCTGTCAGTATGACTACAACCGAACGGCCTGTTCACCGTTTCGCCCTTAACCCCCGTTCAGAGTATCACACAGCAAACACTGATTCTAAATTCTATTTCTGATGATTTAGTTCACACTCCATCTTTACTTGAAGCACTTAACGTAGGATCCACGACGGTTTCAGACATCTTCAACTGCCATGTGAGTCATTACTTCGTATTTCCAAATTTCATCTTTTCAGCACCTTCCACAGTATTTCGAACTCTCATCTGATGATAATGTTCATTATCTAAATGAACCAACCGTGGTTTTTAACCAAATTCGACGAGCGACTGGGGAAGGTGATACTGCTTAATCAGTAGTGACTCTTTCGAATGCTGCGATTTGTATTAACAACTCTGTAGAGAATGAGAAGAGTCTTGGAGTAGACCATTCCAAAGCCATTGCTGCAGATGCGAGGTGCCTAAGAATAAACAGGCGTGTCGTTGTTCTTTTTAATATTGTCACGTCCATCACATCAGACTTGACAGTAGTATCCTCGAGGTTCTATCGTCATTATTTGGGGCCCTGTACCCAGTGCATCAGAAGTTGACTTCGCTATTCTGGTAGCGCAGGCCGTATTTGATTAGCTTGCCTGCTTTTTTGAATTAATTACAATAAAAAATTTCAATGTTCACTTGATAGTTGAGGATCTGGGTGCGCGGTGTTTTTGTGAAGCTGTGGTCATGCTGGAACAATGGCCGATTATTTCTCTGCGACTTTCATTAACTTATTGGTCTGGAGAAAAAACCTACGGCATGTGGGATAAACAAGCTACAATCACCAGGACCACGTGCAGTGACATAAATTGTCTGATCTATGAACTGGGAAAAGCTTCAGGGTAAAAACAGCCGGTATGTATAATTCACTACTAACTAACCTTAGTTCCCGTAACTTTCTTTCTTTTGCTTCTGCCAAACGCATTCGGCGTAGCCTAGACTCTTCCTCCAACCGAACGCCTTCTTCAAAGAAGGCATTCCTCTCTGCAATCCGTTCTTGTTCCTTCAGACATATCTGTTTCCGAATTTCCTCAGCATATTTCTTGTTCTTCTGGTCTGCTTCGGCCCGCTCCCGCTGATCGTTTTCCATTAGTTCTTTCTGTCGTCTGAAATCAATTATGCAAACAATCGGTTCACATTGAAATTTTTTCCGTAATCCAAACTGTCATAGATTCAATCAGTCTGGTGATAAGCCTCAAACACAAACCTCGACAACGATCGGTATCAGTAAACCGCCATTTACACGGAAATTCAACTCGGATGGATCAGTAAAACAGTTTCATCGGCACTGTGCTCTCGAAACGAAACAGATTAGTTATTCAGTTTGTTTCCAGCTCAAACACAACCTCGACAACGATCGGTATCAGTAAACCGCCATTTACACGGAAATTCAACTCGGATGGATCAGTAAAACAGTTTCATCGGCACTGTGCTCTCGAAACGAAACAGATTAGTTATTCAGTTTGTTTCCAGCGGGTCCATTGAAATATGCCTTCAACAGTGCATACTAATGGAAAACATCTTGAGTGAAAGCTATCATCAAGAAAGTTTGAAATCTTTCCACTTTAAGAATATACCCAAAAATCCTCTGTTTATTGTAGTTGAGCAGAATAACCAACACTCCAACGGGTGTGTGAAGAGTGCAGGTGAACTGGGTCGATAGCAGGGTATAAAAACGCAGTCACTAGGTGCACCGTAAACCTGAATGGACCCACTCTTTGAGGTGAGTATTTAACCTAGGGTACCCAAAATTACAAACTTTATTGGAGTTCATATATTGTAGCAGTTTCTGAACGCTGGTTGTGAGCAGACTTTTACGCTTTGCGGAGGGAGATGTCTTTTACCAAAGTGAAGCAAAACCGCAAGGATAACACGCCACTTTTCGTCTTAGCCTTTTTGAGAAGACCCACTCTGTTTGTTTCTTGAATAGCTAGTTTTCTCCGTGCAGAAACGTTATGTACATGGCTTTTAGTACTCTTAGTTAACTTTTATGAGTTCCTTTTCATGTGAGCATTCAGGGAACTATTCACAGGATTTCCGCAACCTCCTTAGCTGACCTGACACAAAACGGTTTAAAGGGCTCGGAGCCGACTTATCTTCCTACTGGATGCGGCAAAATTGAAGTGATTATGGGAAAATAATAGGTTCAGAACGCGCAGCCCCCTCTGGTCCTCACTGATTGGAAGTTTATAAAATTGGAACTGGACGATAAAAAGAAGAGAAAATCAATATAAATCAGGTTCTATGATTAACGCTGTGAAAAGGTGTTATGTAAAAATTGATCGGCTTGTAAGTGTGTCGGTCATGCGAACAGGCCACTGAGACACGTGTGCGAATGCCTCCTGAATGTACAGACTGGAGTACAAACGGCCTGAGTCGTAAGCACAGCTTGCTATTAGACGGATCTTGGTAACCATATAGGGCAATTTTGTGCCAGTAAACAAAAACTAGTCAAGCATTTCGACGCCAAAATTCGTCTCAGGATCAATCTTCTCGACTACATGCAATATAAGAAGTATGTCTACATGCTAAGGAGAGAGTATATAGAAGCCTTTGTCACTCACTTCAAAATTCTTTCAAACTCCATACGTTCTCGTCCAGCCTCAATGGCCAGTAAACNCTCTTCCGCCGGGCGATTCTCGCCCTCTTAAGTTCGTCCTCAGTCTCTTTCTTTTTCAGGGCATCTGCCCTCTCCTTCCGACGCCATTCCCGTTCCCTGGCTTCTGCAGCCCGCTTTGCTCTCAAAGCATCTCTTTCGGCAGCCTCATCAGAGGCTCTTTCTTGGAGTGCTCGTAGACGGGCGATTTCCAACTCCTTTTCCAACCGCACTTGTGCTTGTTCAGCTTCGTATGCAGCTTCCCGTTCCTACAGCGTAATAAAAATGAATTAGGGATTCATTTTCGTGGGAAGTGGCAAAAACCGTTAGTACACTATGTGGTGCCCTACATGACCACTGATCGTCCAAATCCAGGCGTTTTTAAGGTTGTAAATTAGTAATGCTTGCCGGATTTTCAGCACAAAAGGAAATCTCAAGTGAAAACCAGTAGCCGTTTCATCATCATCATCGTTGAGAGCATGACATCAGAGTTCACCACCGATGCTTCGCTGCCGTACAACCATGATTTATTTGAAAGCCATATTGTGAGGAAAACAATAAATGTGGACGGGGAAGTTACTTAGTGCTAGCTTACTAGGTTCCTACATCTCGAGACACTCATTCAGGCAATCTAGATAGAGTCTGGCAACAAGATCGCCACCGACATCGGTTGGCAGTCAGATCTTACAGCTTCTCCAACCAAGCACTTCGTCAACTGGTGTATTCATGGAATGGCACCAAGTTCAACATTCATCCACGCTGGATAGTTTGCAAATTTAGGATTTTGTCGATCATCTAGCTTTTTTCGTCGATTAAAGGCTGACCCCACGATCCAGATTGTCCGTGGTCCGAACTCATTCTAACCGTTTTGTTTGTTCCTGCTTATGCTCGGACAACCTGGCAGTGCTTCAGTACTCCGGAGTTGCACAGCCGTAGTGCGCTGAAGCGTCAGAATAAAACCGAGCAATAAAGGAGAAAAATACCGAATGTAAATGAACATTTGTAAAGGTTTCCTTTCTTATGATGGGACAGAGATCAGATAGTCTCACTTAGATGGAAAAATCTAGCTCGAAAAGCTTTTTCTATCATCGCATGCGCTAAGTTTGCTAACCCTGGAAATTGCTTCGCGTTAGCAATATTCACTGTGGCACGATCCGTTACGAAAACCGCCTACCCATCTTATGTCGTACGTTGAAACACGTTTTAGCCAGCTGCAACCGAGTATCATCTGTCAGGCTGGTTTCATACATGGGAATACATATAAAGTAACTAGGAATCTCCGGTTCAGTTAAATCCCGAATTTGAGTTTCAGTATTCGGTGACACTGCTGTCAGGACTGCATACATTTCTCAACGGACAACGCTGATATGAAAACACGCAAATTCTGACCACCAGTAGAAGAATCATTGAGTTCTTCAAAACTGAACTGTAATCGAACATATTGTCATTCGTTTCTATATTCATTGCCGAGTGTGGCTCGTTCAGTTTCATATCCTGTGGTACTCACTCAACATCGAATACGAGGCAATCGTAAAAATGTTCATTATCTATTCTTCACGAATCTTTGTGTGCATTAACGTTTTTCTGACGCAACGCAGTGCCGATAATTTACATGACGAACTATCTTGCAGTTTTCCGCAGCGTAGACTTACAGCTGCGACTCTGAGATACTGGTTCATTGCCAGTAGCATGCTTCACTTGAAACTCAGTTCACCTGCAAAACACGGCTGTGTACTGTAGGGTTGGTCAGTACACGAATTTCAATCGCTTCGCAGAACAATCTGAAATACAGTCTGATGAATCGGAGCAAAGCGAATTCAGTCCACCGGAATCCTGGAAACTGAACCGGCTTACATCTCCAAAGTGCTGAGATGCAGTGGATATCCTGAACGCATTACCAATGAAAAAGTAGTACAACAACCAGTCCGTCCGGCCAGCATGAGTGTGTGAAAGAAGCCTGTTTTGAGTGTGCGCTTTAAAAGTTTACACGCCCTCGCATTAGCTACTCTCAGATCCTGTTTCACTACTGACAGCAAGCTCCACTTAAAACTCAGAGCCAAGATGTCACTCCACACACAAAACATTGTTGTACACTCTATCCTTCAGTTGGACAGCAGAATGTATTTGGTGAACAACAAGGCAACTCAGGAAGAAAGTGTGAGAGCGCATTTCCTTCTTAGATGACCAGGTCCACCAGAATTGACACTGGCCAACACCCACGAAATGTTTGGAGTCATCTACCGGGCTCTGCGGACGTTGCTGAAGTCAATGTAATCGTGGAAGCTGTTGCATACGCCTACGCAATCCAATCTTGTGTCACCAGAGGCGCTTTGTGCGATCACTTAGCTTGTCTTGGCCCTGAAAACGACTAGTCACGTGTCGTTCAATCAGTTGAACTTATATCCGTTAGTTGGTAGCCCACATAACATTACTGGGCAAATCGTAACTCGCCTTGTAAATCTACGCTTATTTTGTTTACTTTTTTGACTGGAACCATCGAATAAGGATTGGCCTAGGGACGAGATTCCGAAGACGATTAGTCCGTTAATTATCTTTTTAATAACAAAATGAGGATATTCAAGTGATTGATGGTCACTGACCTACGTAGTTCCGAATTTTAAACAACTGAATCCCGGCTGAATCTCTTGTTTATGGTATGCGTCAATGAAAAGAGCTGCACACAGGCAACCTCAATTTCCAGTTGGTCCGATATTTAAGATATTGCAGTATTTTTTCTTGACAGAAACTCTTCACTAGGCTACCGAAAACTTCTTGACATACGTGTATCATTCTACAGGAATCTGGCAGCATATCCTAGCTGCCTGTGTGGAGAGAAGTGAATGAACAAAGATGGCACTGACTTTGCAGGTGATATCCATGTGGCACTGTGTCCACACAAGTTCGAAAATTTGTACAGCTTTACTTTAAGAGAAAAGGATTTATGCTCAATAGTCTATGCTGAGTCACAAAGAATCGTGTAAGGTTTTTGTGGATCTAAATTTTTTACAGCTTCAGAATAACTTTGTTGGCGGTTGTAGTACCCATACAAACTTTCAGCTTTGACCAAATCAGAGACAATTAGAATTTGAAATCCAGGTTAGGATAAGTAAGGCTGTTAGATAAAGTGCAAATATCGATGACATTATCATTCTTGTAGCATAGCTGGCAAGGATTTTGGATCTTAGCGTGGAGCACAACTGTGATATAATACGGTTGGATGGCTTGATGACAAAAAGACAACATTTCGAAAAAACAGCGTGCTTGGAGATAAGTGATATACACATCGAGCAGATAATGCTACACACTTTTACCAGCACAAAGTGTGGAAGAATTGTCGAACCTGCACAAACCGTATCTGTATTGTTCTCTGTGCGCTTGTAACGCCAACCGATTTGCATTGTACGTTTCTAACTCTTCCATCAGTCCATTCGTAATCTAACAGAATTTCATACACTTTATCGAAATAGATTCACTTTTTTGCAAATTCGCCAACAGCCCTGTATCCCTAGGCGACTTGCCAAACAAAACTACCCATAACCAATTGAAATAAACTTACAGCCTTCTGCCTTTGAATTTCTAAAATCTTCAGATCGAACAAACGATCCCTTTCTTTCTCCTCTTCTCGGTGCTTGCGCATGGCCTCGTTTGCCTCATTTAGGTCCATACGAATTTTGTTTTGCATTTGCCGTTTAACCTCTCGGTTTGCAATTTCTTTCATTAGTTCTTCGCTAATCCTCTGTTGCACCAGAGCGTTTTCTTGCTCATTTCGTTCGAGTTCCAGTAACCGATCCTGCCGATTTTGTTGAATCTGATTGAGGACTTCACAGGCTCCAAGCATCTCCTGTTGAAAAGTAAAGAACCAGAGGACTCAGTGATTGGTAATTATTTAGATGGTGATTAGTGGACTTGATGTGTATCCAAAATACTCTCACAGAGATGAAGTAATCTGGTTTATTGTATCACACTGTGAATAGCAGCATACTTGTGGTATGATTCTCTGCTGACTGCTTGAGTGACTATTGCTCGTCGGTTCCGCTACGCGTGATTCACATTCTCCGGGAACTTTAGTCGCAGGCGGCTTAATGTAAAACTATCTGGAATTGATACTCCAAGGTTATCACAACCTTTCTTAGACTTCATATACTGTGATGTCTCACTGATGTGATACATCATATACATATAGCAACGAGACGATATTTGATATGTGCCCAAAAAGGTCTTGGCTCACCATCGACAGAGGCTCAGCTGGAAGGTGATTCGGCTGAGTGCCAATTACAAAAGAGTAGGTTAGACCTCATCTTCATGCATTACTCACCGCCTATTGCGTCACTCCATGTATTGAAAATTATGAAAACTAAGATACTTCGATACCTGTTACCCAAATCTTTCAGCTATAGCACCCTTTTGATGCCTAAAAGCCATACTACCACAAGGAAGCACGGAGGCTGGGATACTTCTGGGTCGCCCAAGCCCACACAGGGGAATTCGAGAGGCAGAGGTCGGGTTCGAACTAAGGACCCTACGGTCAGTAACTCTGGGCTCTAACCACTGAACTTTCATGTCCTCTTCGACACGTGTAACAATTTAATACGGAGTTCTTCAAATTTCACAAGACGTAACATAAAGACCCACCTGTTCCTGTCTTTGTTTATCAATCTCCTCTTGAATACGGATAGCGTTTTGCCTTTCAAGTTCCATCATATTGTCCAATCTTAATTCCTCCTCATTCAACTCCTTTTGAATTTGTTTCTTCTCCAAAATCTGTTCATCACGGATTGCTTGTATTTTTGCGTTTAAAATCAATTCGTTCAAAGCCCGAATCTCATCTTCTTGATCCTGTCTTTGCTCCAAGGCCTTCTGCAGGAGAACTTCGGCTTGCTTCCGGGCTTCCTCTTCCAAATCTGTCAATTTTTCATTCTTCGTACGGGCCAAGTCATACTGGTGCATCTGTTCCTTTCGAGCCTGGGAAGCCGCCTGGTGCGGATAGAATATGCAGGAAACGGCAAGCACGCATTAATTATGGAAGCGCTTGTAATCTCCGAAAAATTGAGCCACATATGGAACTTCAGTCAGCGTAAAATTATCACCTAGTGAGTCTGAGAATGCACCGTGTGAAATATAAAACAATAGTTGCTGCCAGAGTAAGGGACAAGAATTTAGAGATTGGGACCAATTTTTACTCTGGTTCTCACCGAATCCTGCTGTATAAGCGATCCAAACGCTCAGCTTCTCTAACTCCCTCTTTATTAACTCAGGACTTGGCCAATCGCGCTTTCGCGTTGTAGTATTGCTGCTAGATTCGTAGATCAATTCATTCCTACCGATAATTTCATCGTCTGTTATAAAATTGAAGTTTTCAAAGACTGTTTAAGGACTAATCAAGAACGTGCAATGAAACAGCAAATTTCTTTCCAAGTCAAGCATAAAAATTCGGCCGCTGGGGAAATTTCCGATCATACGCACTGAGAATTTCTCAACTATCAGACGAGACCCCTTCTGCAATTCACGGAAGCAAATATGGTTCAAAATTCGCGAAATTTTGCTTTTATTTTTATTTTTTACCGCATATTCGTCAAAACTGGCTTTGTTGGATAAGACAAATTGGCCAAAAGGCACGACCCTTCAATCCGTTCTCACTGCCATTCATTTGTGCTTCACCAGCACACTGCGCAGTCATTATGACTGGTTTTGGATCGAACCGAAACGGGTCGTCACACATTTTAAAGAAGGAAATCTAAAGTTCTCGCTTTGTGTAATATTGACTGCTGCATACTAGACCCCAGCTGAAATGTAGAAGTGCGACACCATCATAGTATTGTTGTAAATTATCACTTTCACAACTTATTTTTAGGCGTGCGCAGCAATCTCTTGCACTGTTCAACTTGGCTCCACGGCAAACAAAGTTTATTTTGTGTGGTCCAAATTACCATCTTCCACATTGCTTGTAATATCCCGGACTTCTTAGATTAATAATAGCCAACAGGCAGGTTAAGGGTCGAAAGCTGGAAAACCACTGCAGAACTGCACGGATTATATATAATATGTGAAAATCAGGAAACAAAATGAAACCATTAAAGTGATAAGGTTACGCAGGTGCAAGTAGAATGAGACTGCTACTACCTTGCAAAGTTACCTGGGTATATGATTGAAGACGACGTGTTACTGCTGAGTTATTGGGTTGTAATGTGTTAATGAGCACAACTAAGGTTCGCGAACCTTTTTTAAAGCACTGATGAACACTTCATATTCGCCTCCCGGTAACATGTTTGTTTTCTTTTAAAAAACGTGGCGCAACTTCTTCGTTGTTTTTACCAGATCTATTGCAATGTTAAATGTGACCAGGTGCAACGGCGGTACCGAAATACGCATCTTTCAAGACGTAACGCTGATAATTTTGGTCCGTTCTAAGGGTATTCAATCTTGTGAACGGAAATGTTTTCTGTAACGTAGCACCTGCAGGCCAAACAGTTTAGCAGCTTTTGGATCCGTAAATTTGCGTTCAATACACATAGTGCCATACTTTGCATAAATGAAACTACTCATAAGATTGCTTAAAAAACGTCGACAGCCCACGACCGGTTTCGCCCTTCATGAGGCTCATCAGGTAAGCGCAGTCCACGAAATTCCGTTAACCTTGAACCCAGATTGGACTGTTTTCGAAAAATAAACTCGTTCGCTTATAAATTTGTTTTTGTGCGTGACTCAAGTGAGCCTCTTGTTTATGACGTTCTTTAAGTAGATGTTCTGTAAACAGGCCGCCTCAAATGGGTGCGTTTGTTGCCATTACCAGCAAACTCGACTGTGCTGGTCATTGCCGTCTTCCTGGATGGGGACCGCGAGACAGGCCATATCAGTGGTTAGAGACATTGTCAGACATGACCTAGTCGCGTTTTCAATGGTGCCGGTGCATCCAAGCCATTGCTTTTAATGCATAGCTCCATTCCCAATCCCCCACTTAACGGTCCATCTATCCACCTCCAGTGCTGTATTTACGCACTTATTTCCTTTGTGAAAATATACCGCGATATCTCGAACATCGTACGAACTGAAACAGAAGGCGGCCTGTGTGCAGCACATTTGGTCAAAGAACACCATACAGGAGAGATTCACTTGAATCTCCTGTAAAAACCAAATTGATTTGCAAATGAGTACACTAATACCTTACTCTTAACAGGCAGCACACTCAGAAGTCGATAATACTCGGCGTACTGAAAGCATTGTCAGTAGCGTGTAATTTTCAGGATAACAGTCGGATAAGGTTCTAGCATCAACTCAGAAATATTTGTGCGCGGAAATTTGTAGCCCGCCTCATCTGTGAGAAAATACGATCCAATAAACTATTGTAATCCATGATAGTATATGATTCGCTTGCTGTCAGCTAGAGACAAATGAATGAAGTCTGCAGCGAACAAACACTCAGCACAGGATATTTATTTTAACGTCAAGAGAGATGTTTATGGGAATTTACTAACTTCGAAATTCCGGTGTCCCAGGTTCATTCCTTACGCGTATCAGTGACCTCTATCTTGGAATAGTATTCTCAAAAAGTTTCCGGAAAGCCATTCCCGTCTAGTTGACAACAATTAGTGGTATCCTACAAGGTCCATCATTATGTATTCTATTGAATAACTATCAACCTTTACTGATTTTTCACGATATCTGACACACGCCGGTAGTTTTCTAATACAAAAAAGTCAAAACAAACTAACATGATTTTGAATTGTACCATGCTTTGATGTAGAACAAAAGGAGAGAGTGGAGAAACTTATTCAGTTGGTGGTTGGATTATTCACCGAGTTTGATCATTTTGTTTAAAAAGCCTCGTTATCATTCGAGGTGATATTGTGAGTGCGTTGTGATCGCGCTGTGGTCGCGCGTCAGCTTTTAGCCACTTCGCAAAGACGAAGTCACAAACTCAGTTAAATCAACCACTTGCGAGGTATACCGGAGAACTACAGGAAAAGTGAAAGACGGAGAAACTTCCAAGTGCTAGTATAAAGTGTTGATTGTCACACATTATTCAGAGTGGAGTGTTTTACGCCTTTCATCCATAGTGCCTGTAAATGTCCCAGAGTAATTCATTCTAAAAACATCTGAGCCTACGCAGAATAAATTTAAACCCAACAGGAGAGACAGAAGAGAAAGGAAATTTGGATATCCGAACGCTGTACGCACTCAACCACCTCCATAATACACTAGAGGTTCATTTTATCCCTTGTTTTCACTGGAAAAATACTACTAACTACCAGAATTAGGTCAGAATATCAGCCAAACTATTCAGAAACCCGGAAAGGATTGAACACGATCCTTCAAACAAGGGTCGAACCCAAAACCTATGCAGTTATTTTTTAGAGTGATGTAGAATAAGTCGAACCCCCGTTTTCGCTTAACATTGGCATTACTAGGCAGTAACATCGTTCATTAGAACATAAAGTAACGGGGACAAAAGATACGGGTACTATAAAGGCCTTCCCAATTTACCACTTTAACCTGAAGTTTTCTGCCAACCGATACGAAACAGCAAGCTGAATTGAACCAAAATCTGAAGTAAATGTGAAGTTATGAGTGGAACTTTCCACCTTGTGTTACAACAAACATACACTAAAATATAAAGCAAAATTTCACTTTACATTTAGTCATCCAAAGCTGAGTGATGACTAATCACTGGCAACTGTTAAGTTTCACTTTCCTGCTTTCTAGTATGAGGGCTACGCCGAACTGAGTCCTACAAGTTATTGTCCCTAACTCTGTTTTACTGATCAATTCAATTTTATATTGATAATCTGATTTTCTTTTGTCTGATTGTTGTCTCCGCTTTAGTGCCTAGTGACGGAAAAAGACTCGCTGACAAGGAACGCAGCAGCTTTATCGCAACGAGCAAGGTACGTACAAGGGTAAAGGTACAACGGCTTTGCGCTATATATTGGGATATCACTGGTTAACATTGGTCTTAGACTGTCTTACACTGTCCAGATTTGATCTAGAACTGTCTCGCACTATATGACTAGCTTTCACTGTAGTTGAGAATCTCAGTAGTTTTAGGGGTTTATTGAGATAATCTTTAAGAATCTGAACTTTCTGATGGATTTTATTCACGAATAATACGTGCATTTAACCGGTGGTCCGCTATGATTAGTATGACTCAGATTTGGATGGATTAAGAGAAACGAATTAGATGGCTGGTTTAACTTTGTTGTGCTTTAAAACCAGACCAGCTGGTTTGTTTGTAAACTAGAAGTATTTTTAAGGTGGAAGTTATCACTAAAGTGTTCATCATCCATACATCTTAAGGTCGATCATCCTGCAATTAGATTTCAGAAATCGAGAGCGTTGCTAGTGAGTTCTTCAACCATATCTTTTATAACTTGTAACATGCGAGGTTGTCAACTGTGCTTAGTTTAAGAATACGCTGTCTTTCATTGTTGTTCACCAGTAGCCAAAACCTTGTAAACCACTATTATGCCATATATAAATTAGCCTAAAAGTTTATCATTCCGTTATTTACCAAGATTCCGCACCCTACCTTTAAACTATTGAACACACTGTTCCTGTACTTGAAAGTTCGAACTCGATATAGATATAGGTATAAAATATAAGATGTATAATAACGATAAAGACCTTGAAAAGTGTAGATCTGAGTACTGATATCTAGAGCAATAAACGTTTTTGGACCTTTCTGTTAAACCCAGCCCAACCCTCAGGAAAAGAGGGAAAAGCTATGATCACCCACAAATTCTACATTTTAGTCTTGAAGATGAGCGAATGAGTGTTCAATTGATATTGTTTATGTATTTTAGCCACCTAATCAGAATTACCTCTTGAGACAACTCACCATAATCATCTACTTTTTTCATGGTTTCATGAATTTCGGGGTTTTGAATTTTGTCATCACTTTGTATGGTTCTTCATCTTGATTTCAGTGAGCACATAAAATTGTACAGATTAGGTTTCTTCTGATGCCTTGGCAATTTTTATAATTCAGTCTATTGGCAATTTGCAGGTGCACTACTCTGATCTGTGTGATAGAATGATTGCCATTCGGTTAACATGGGAATATAAAAGCATTCAATTTGCTTTAGTTGAACGGCTGTATAGCTAACATCAGTTTGACTGCTGTTACGTTCACCAATATTGTGCTTGTTCTTTTGCCAAAGTGGATATTTCATCCTACCCAAAACTCGTGACTAATCCGGGCGCTGTAATGGCTACATAAAATCTGCTTTTTCAAGCAGTTATTACGTCGACGGTGACCGATTAATCTGTACAGGAAACTTTAAGGTCTCCTCCGCACTGTGCTTTCTATCAGATATGACTATGGTAGTCTTCAAAACAGCCGGTTCTTCCTTCGGAATCATAAAATCATTTGAGTTAAGAGTTAGCAATTTTAGGTCTAGATACAATTAATCAGAAAATTTGTAGCTCTTGTTGTTATTACTATTGCAGCTGGTGACGAAGCGTTTGAAAACAGATTGCTAAACTTTGTAAAAGAATCAACAGCTACCTGAGCTAACACCAAACTGTGAACCCTTCGTAGACAAGTAATAATCGCCCAAAACAAAGCAATGTATGCGATTTCTTTGGGCAGACACATTATAATAAAATGTTTCATCTTCTCATCCAACAAACAATGAGTAGTATATGCAGTGATGTGTTGCATTTCCTTCTGAACCACCTAATGGAAATGTAGAAATCCGGCCATGACCTATGTTTTCTCCTACTGCCTTTTCAGGCACGGGTCTTAGAATTGTGTAGGCTAAAGGTAGCAGTGGTTTGTTTTTAGCTCTGGTTTGCCCTGCTAATATTAATTACAGTGTCAGGAGGCAGAAAACTGATAGTAGTCTGTACTTATTATTGCCTCATAGATCAATGTTTCACGATAAAACCATAAATTTTCATTCACTCCCGAGCTGTTTGCTTTGACCAAAGTCATTTTTATCACCCTCCGTGTTTTCAAACCTGACGACGTAGGTCAGGACATAGTGTGTAACTTGTCATGCATAGGGGCAATACGCCCCCTCATGCCACCTCATACATGTACTGTCAATCAGGTTAAGGAGAGTAGATGAAACGGCCGAAAGCTAGAGAAATACTCGTCCGCACCTTGAGGGAGCTGATTGGCTAAGGTGTCAGCTTAATGATCTAAAGGTCTCCAGTTCGAACTCAATTCATAATTTTCAGCTGCTCTTTTCTGGGATCGGGTATCCTGAAAGTATCGCGGCCCTCGAACTCCCCTATATTACGGAGGGCGGTGTGCACCAAAAAGTAATCACAACTGTTTCAGAGTAAACATTAGGTCCATCATTGTCCGCCTACACCCAGGAGTATGCAGAACAATGTTCAAGGGGAAATCAGTTTTGTTTGAATCTGGTTTAAAGTACCATTAGCCGTTCGATTGTGTGGGATTTGAGTTTTTATCTGACTGCGAAAATTGGAGTATTTACTTAGTGCAAATAGAGAAACTACATTGAAAATACACTAGAGAGCATTTCGAAGACTTCTGCTCGGCAAAAATATCCCAGCCTTCTGGGGCGGATTAGGCACAACAAAGAATACCTTGAACTGCTGCTCTTTCCGGAGATAAGGACAACCAAATTGTTCCACCGTCACATCAACAACGCAGGGATTAAGATTTGGGCAGCCGTTATTATTATACGTATTATCTTATTCTCAGAAACTCAACGAACGTAGATGGAACATTCCAGGGCGCGAAATCATCAGTGTGTAGCCAGGCTCCGAGGCCTGAGTGTGTTTGTCAGCTGTCCGGAACATTAGCGATGAAGCCGGGATCACAAGGACCTAATCGAAACCGAAGAATTAATGTCTGCACAATAAGACCTAAGCGTGGCAGAACTGGGAAGGCACTAGCTAGCGGCTGAAGACCCAGAAGACCTGAAACAGGTTTCGAAGAGCTCCGACGAACTCGCTCGAGCACCTTTTCGGAAATTCAGCATCACTCTAGTCAGATAACGATTTGAAGATAATAGGCGGAATTAATGTCATGGATTTTTTGTCTTTTAATTAAGTTACCCTTCATTCTCTTAAGTTAGTATATACTCGGTATAATCGTCATTAGTTCAAGTGTTTTACGACTTCTGTATCTTTTTTCTCACATCGAAAACCAGCCATATTGTTTTAGAAAATCTCCTAAGAGTTGTTACTCCTGAATTTCTCTCGGTTTTGGGCCGCAGGTCAAAATTCGTGTCACGTACCGCTTACCAAATTATGGAAGAAGGATTCCGAAATAATTTCTGAGTACAAGAAACTTACGGCGTTTGCTTCGTTCAGCTCTTTCGCTCTCCTTGCCGCTTCCTTTTCATCTGCTTCAGTGATGATTTTCGCTTTTTGCGTCAATTCGTCATATTTGTCCTTCGTGAGAATGATCGATTTTGCGTTTGGTTCATCCGATGGGACTCTAAAAAGGTATGATACCGTGGAGATCCTTACATGAGCTCACGGATAAGGTCAGAAGCAACATGTCTTATGCGCTTATTCTTCAAAAATATGCGCTCCCGTTCGCATTCTTGCTTCGAAAGGGAAGGACGTGATACAATTATTTCGGGTTCCTGCTCTTCGCTGCCACAGATCCACCCACTTCGATTGTTCTTAATGTGTCTGTTTATTCTTATTTGTTAGGATTATCCCACCTGTTTATCTTTAAGACGTTGCGGATCTCCAAACAGGCCCTCATCCACAACAGATTTCTTGTCAACAGTTCGATAATTTGAGGCCTTTGTTTTCTTTGAGCTCAATGACCCCGAAGAGTTGTGGCTAGTTGCATGACTTTTGGCGCTGTGGACACTACTTGAAGGCTGGAGTCTTTATGAAAATCGTAACGGAACGCACCATCCTGTACCGCCAAATTTCTATGCCAACCAGATTTTGATTCAGTAAAACTGACAACAGTTCATCCTGGTGGCTTCCAACCACCGGGAAAATAGTCACTGGATCGTCAAGATTGTTTGACATGGTACTCGCGGACCCAGACCTGATGCGTGGCAATTTGGAAGGGTTCAGTTCTCTGCTGAATCACGAGAGACCGTGTGCTCGGATAAGTGGCACTACGTAGCAGGTAGATATTTGAAGTCATCACTTGAAACACCTAGAGCCACCGCGTCCATTCCAGATCCCCGTTATCAAATAGGTCAATTTTTGCGTCTCACCTGCTTATTTAAACAGCGCGTCGAGTGATTTTGTGTGGCTTCACGAATGCGGTGGTGTGCTTTGAGTGGAGTACGACATTGGTCATTTTAGCCACACCTTTTGTCCGAAGACAAAAAACATATCAGCTCCAATTTTCCAAGTTGTTGTAGTGATTGACGGCACGCACTGTACTAGTGAGTGATTCTACTCAGACCATATGAGTATTACTATGTGAGCAAAAGCTGTTCACCTTTCTTATGACGAATGGTACGAGGAATGTGTGACTTCTAACCGTCTTCCCAACCCGTTCAGGTTGCTCAGGTACATGATGGGCGGGGGGACCAAATTAAGACATCCGTGATGGATACTAATAATTGTCATTATAATAATATTAACAGGCTTATATTCCAGCTTGTAGGAAACATGCCAATTGAGGTATAATCGGATCAGGGGTGTGGGCTGTCAAGGCTGTTCAACTGTGACATGATGGTGTGCTGCTTTCAGGCACATCTAAATCATTAAGAAGCACGTACATTCTGTGAACAGAATGTACAGAATACTAACGCCAAAAGTAGTTGATACATATTCTACAGTATGGCCTGTTTGGATGCCGCATCTGAGTAACTTTTCAGCGAATGATAACCACGTATATTTCTTAATGATTTGAAAATTCCACAAAAAATAACAGCGGCTGTGCCTCGTATCTAAGTTTCCACTGGTTATTCACGGGTCGCACGTGCGCCATTTGCACTCAGCGTGCGATGGTTCACTTCGGAAGTGCCACATCATTTTACTGAACACAGTCGTGCGTTGCTTGTTGGTCTTTTCGCCGAGCTTGGCTGTTTCGTCACCAATCTAGGTGACATCGTAAGTGCGGGGTTGACGACGATGTCACCACGATTGGTGATGAAACGTTTGCAATCTAACTTCCGAGCCCGGAGGATAGATCGACAGCAATTCGGCGCACCCAAGCTTATTATATTTCACGACATTGCCAATAGGCGTCCGTCTGGGAGGACGTGTTCGCTTCGCCAATATCATGGAACATACTAACCAGAAGATCTTTCCTCGCTCTGGCAACTCATGCGTGAATATAACATGCACACCAATTACAACCTTGGCCTGAGAGGCATTCGACAACTGATGGGAATTCGCTGGCCTATGGGTTGGGTTATCATATATAGGTAAGATCTCATAGTGCGTGACGTGCATAGGTGCGGGCCTAGCTGTGAATAGAAGCCGCTAAGGTAAGCCGCAACGCATTCAGCAATAATGAATGGGGGTCATCGGCGGCTATGTCCTCTGGCTGTTCGTTGTGCTTTCTGAAATACTTGAGCCTACCGACGTTACGCATTCCACCTGAAAATGTCTCACTCCAGAATTGTTGCAACTAGCGTGCAAATTTCTGGGGAATCTTGCACTGTCCTCCGAGCCAGTGCACGTGATACCGGCGGAGACCATGAAGTTTACTTTGGCTAATCAAATGAAGTGGAGTGGTACAAAATTATTCAAGCAAAGTGGGGCGATTGCGGAGTCTATCCAGCGTCGATGTACACCATATATTTGAGTCGAAGGCCGTCATTTGCGCATGCTGGGAATTTCTTCTCCTTATCAACTCCGCTTACGTTTGAGGTGGAACAACCTATCAACTCAGTTGCCACAGGTTACCGAATTTCAGAATTTTTTTCAGTTTTAGCTTATATGAACCGGTTTCATCATTGAAATATTTGTACGTCTCGTATCTAATTGTTCGTATTCTTTGTTTTCGGCCATTTCCATTAACTTATCATGCGATAACAACAGTTACTTGGCCTTGCCCTCTCACCCGTTTTGTTCCCGGCCTACCTTTCCAAATTTGACTGGCTTGATCATACACTATTTGGGAATAATATCCTCATTGTTGGCGTCCGACAACTTCACCACCTGTGTAATAACACGATTTTCTCCACAATTCAATCAGTTTTACGACAGCTCCATGACGTCACAAAGGAGAGAAAGCCCACTGCTATGACCAGGCAAACTAACCCAGTGCACTCACTGACGCTTTTGCGGAGGCGAAGGTACAAAATTAAATGGGGTTCTTTTGTAAATATTTAGCACTCATCTCAACAGTAGCTTGACGATTACCCTTCGTTGCCCTGCGTCATCAAAGTTTCAGGGCAAATACCGTCTTCTTCGAGTATTCAGATCCTTTTTCATTCTTCTCTATGTATCAGGATAACAAGCAAACCAGCGTGTAAAACCAAACAGCTCAATCGTTTGCTCCACTTGTCTGATTTGATAAACCAGCTCATTTCTCAAATACACCATGCCGTGTACATGGTGGACAAGCTAAATTCACTACTCACAGGACCATAAGGCATCCGTGAGATAAAGTTCTTGAGCCCGCAGACAGTGAATGGCGGCACCAACAGTATGCCTTGCCGATGACTACTTTTTCTTAAATTTCGCCTTCGAAATCCATTCAAACTGGCGCTTTCCACGGCTAATATATACTCAATATGATCATCTGTAATATGTTTCCAATTTTTCTCTCCCATGACCGTTTGAGCATTATACAACTGGACTGCTCCCTCCCGTGCAAAAATATTGACAAGACACCCAATGCTAACAGTACACAACACCTTACCGATTGAAAGCACGGTGGTCTTGAAAAACGAAATTTCTTACTCTCGACGAACGGTAAGACATCCAAGCGAAGTCTTACCACACGCTCGCGCACTACCGTAGCATATAGTCCCGAAGGAGTCCGAAGATCGGCACCTATGAGACAGTTACCTGGCATTGGGCGGCCGTACCATCGCAGCTCACCGTCAAATACCACATATTTTGCCCATCAAGGTCAGGCCGAACGGAACTCATGCTCTTGAAAAAGGGCTGAGTACGATCCAGATGGCTCTTGATGACGTCCCGAGTGTAGATGTAATAAAGCCCCCTCCATCACGCATTCCTATACATGCCATTTGAACTTTACGATGCGGCACCAGACTTTAAAAGCTTTCTCAAACAAAAAATAGGCTTTGTGCGCCCAATCGTTAATGACCTTGCAGTAATGAATTTGCTAGAAGGGGAACACGCGATATAGTCGATTACCTGTAATCCCGACTAGCAAATTTTTCACAGTATACGAAACCGGTCAGCCATCCAGCGCTCCCCAATTATGACAGAATCGCCTATAAAAGCCACACGTATTCCCGAAAAAGAGAACATGGTGTCAAACATTTTCACGAGTGTCAGGTGCCAGCTCAGATACGAACAGTTATGGCACCATCACCGCGGCCCAGAGGGCCAAAATTTCCTGTTGCTTTTATTCACTTATCATTTCAAGAAGTTGACCAACCGTTGTAAAATTCCAGTGGCGTCATTGTTGGGCATTCTGGCAACACTTTGCATGGAGCAACCTATCCCTGAATTTAAGCCACAGTCAACCAGATCCGGTGCGGTATGCGGAGAATCATACGTGTGTGGACTCTTTGACAACAATAGGCTAAATTCAACTGCAATTTGTTTCTTTTTGGTCATTCCTTGCCCACTCGTGGCTCCTGTCCACATGGACCCAGCAGGGCGGTTACTCCATCAAACGGTATGGTCTGGTGCCTGGTCACTATCGACCAAAGACTCCTTCTGCCTGAAGACGGCCATTGGTTCCGAGGCTGTTATCCGAGTATTTGAGAACATCGTGGTCCTGCCTACAGCGTTCTAAACGCAGTCACGCCGATAGAGGTTCACAGCCCGAGGTTACTCTGTTCTCACAAACTCGTAACACATTGTGCCCTAGTCACAAATGTACTATAGCCTGCGATGTTATGCATGCGCGGATATTTTTCGCAAATTTTCGCACACTTTTGCTATGCACTTTGAGTTCAAATACCGCAGCATAGGCCCGATTTCGTTCTCCTCGGTCTGGTCCATCGTTGCTCCTCCTGTGCTCCCGAAGATGACCTATTCCCAATATGGACCATTGAGCAACTCTACTCTAGCCATCACGTCACCCATTTCCCGTTGGTGCGTAATTTCAACGCTCGAAGGCCCCCCTTGATAGAGCTCCAGCGTGTCGGATCTTCTGCCATTGGGCCGGAAATACCACGCCTCAAACGTGGATTCAAAACTTACACAGTACAGGCCTTTCAGGAAAACAGACATCAAAACAAACATCGCCCGGAAAACCAGAAATCCGCTGTTTAAGTACATGAGACTGAGGCCGTTGAAATAACCCAACGGCCGTCCCTCAGAAGGACAGGAACGTCAAACCCACGGGGGACAAAACAGTGGTATCTGCAGTCTAAAGAGAACATTGTGCAGGTCTCTATTCGGCCCCAGCTTACTCGTCAAATCCAAGCTTGCCAAGACGTAACTGCGGAAACACCTAACTGAGAGGGTCCTAACGGCATAGAACATTCGCCAACTCTTGCAAAATATAGGGCCATTCTGTGCTTAGGAGCCAAACGATGTCCATCCAAGGATCCTGAAGCAAACGTTGTTTACACCGGTAAACCAATTTTATCTGGTCAGTCGCTTGACGGAGGCCCCCTTTCCCCTGCTTGAAGGATGGCCGTTGTTAACGCTGCCCAATGAACCACACACCCCAGCCGAAAGATCTCAAATTCGACGTCTGTCACGGGGCTGTCCAAAAACTGAAGCACGTCAGGCCAATGATGGCACGGCACTGCCGTACTCAGTTTGATAGCACACCCGCAACTGTTCCATTCATCCTCCCAAACGAGCCCACTTGCCTATGCGAGTCATTGACCCCAACCACCATCACGAAATTCATCCCAACCTAGGGATGATGTATCACTCTGTGAATCGGTGGCCCGTGTTTTATTGCGCAGCTTCAAGGTCATTGGTAGGTCAGTTAGTAGTTACCCTTATGAATTTTTCCCGGTCGCGGTTTTACGCCTTTTTTCATGTCGAAAATTATGTTCAATTGAACTCCGTGGTTGTTAATCACGGTCAACCACTCCATCCCTTCAAGTTGCCTTTGCAACTTTTGGCTCAAGGTTATCTATTGGGAGAAATTTGAACGGAAATCCAGCTAACCCGAAATTGAAAACCTCGACGACGATTAAATAACAAGAGAAATGCAATTCACAGTAGAAATGTTGCAAAGAATACGATTGAGAAAAAACACCTCACCTGCTAAAAGCCCAGAACCAAAGATTTCTTGCATTTCATGGATGACTCGACTGTATCATTTTTCCGCGAAACCCGTGAGAATAAACTGCTTCTGAAAGCCCTAATAGCAGGTTTCACCCACGAAGAATACGAAGAAACAAGTTTGAATGGCAGCTGCTAACTTCACTTAGGAAATAGACAAAGGCCTGTCCCCGGTCCAAACTCAGCATAAATCCGCTATCCACGCCGCCTCAGAAGATCCATAAACGCACATGGATAAAAAGTCTGGCTCTTTTGCTTGACCACCTGACCATTCTCTGCTCAAGTTGTTGGCGTATTTGTGCCTGGTTCAACCGACTCAAATACTGCTGTACCAAACATGGTATTTCCATTAGGCGACTAAGCTGTCAAGTGCTCTTACGGTTCATCATCACCCCCGAACAACACAGGAAAACACTCAAAGTTGCTGGAACCCAGTGAGTCATCTCTAGCAGCTGAAAAAGTAGAGGAGAATGAGAACTGGCATTAGGCTTCTTCCATCATGAGTGTCAATCCAAACCCCAATAACTCGACCGGACTTTCAAGACAACCTTGTGTACCACACGCTAGCAGATTCCGACTTCTGACCCGGTTTTAGCATGACGAAGGGCGTACAAGCATTTCTGGCGGCAGCTTGTATTATATATCAAACTTCTGTGTGGTGCATTTACTCAGATATAATCTTGAGCGATTATATCAAACGCCCTGATACAATCCCTAATGATAAAGAATCAAAATAAACAGCATGTTGTTTCCCACTCAGATTACTCAAACTGACTCGTCCGGATAGGCTGTCAACTACCTCCTTGAGTACATTGAACGGAAGTACATCCAGCAGCTCATGGACAGCCACGGCCTTCCGACCGCTAGGGTAGCCCGTCTTTGCCCGTCATTGGTCTAGGCATCATCAGTGTTGTCATGACGTCCACCAATCTGTTGTACCAGACTCTAGTGGAATGGCAACTACACTATGCGACAGACTGTACATAGCCAAGCAATACTTTGTCTTACACCCAACCGATAGTAAATTCGTTCAAATGGTACACGATAACACCTCCCAATCGAAACATTTTGCATGCAAACACAACTCAGCTTCTTTGAACGCTCCACAATTTCCCAAATGCCGGTCACAGAGAGCACTCAAATTTCGTTGAATGCCCCGGGCTGCCATACGAAAACTCAGGCCACCCCCGCAAAAATGCTGAGCAGATGGACAGACATCAGACTTTTAGATAAAACCTCATCGTGATCGCATAAACGCGGTTATTCTTCCCTTGTCCAAGGACATGTGAGATTCAAAAAGCCAAATCTCAGGATTTTCGCCTATGGAGCGCGACGGGCAAAACAAGGATTGGAGGACCCGCACTATATTACCACAGCACTATCCCTCCATACAAGTAGCAGATATCATCTTTTGTATGTTCTGCTTTACCAGTTGAGAAGTGGCTTTGTTGCAGTCCCATACCGCCCTACAAAAAACACATTTCCGGACGACCTTATGTTAGCAACTCTTCTGACCGCAAGCAGTCTAGATTGATCCCACCTGTTGCTCATCGAGAGCCCCAACGTTCTTCTACTCCCAGATCAAGCACCAAGCAGGCTACTAGAACGAATCCACTCACTGCCGCTATTCAACCATGTGACGGAATCCACTCACTGACCAGGTTTTAATACCCCACCCTCTCTCTACCTAGTGCTGGTGAACGAGGAACATATGGCGAAAGAGCGCTCGTGTATAATTTACACTCGGCTGCAGCGGCCCTGTAGCCTTTGACGATTTCTACGTCATCACAGCATCGTCATCGTCGGCAACTCAGACCTTTGGCTGGGATCGAAGTCAATCCTATAGCACTACAGGGGCCGGTACGGGCTAGCAACTGGTACTTCATTCAAACGCTGCCAACAAAAGATTTCTTTCGTCCGTCTTCCGGCGCTTGTGACCAGCTTCGTGTCCCAGACAATTTTCCATAACCTTGCTGACCCAAACATCAATAGCAGGAAAAATAAGTAAACGATGAAATGTGACTTTGCTTGAGAACAACACAAAACAAGCCGAATTAATTACGTTGCTCTTGGGAACCAATACGACAAGAGGTGTTTAAAATTTTAGCTTACCACAGTTTGAAGAAAGCCCAATACTCGTGCCCAAACAGGCCAATAGATTGGGGAATGTCAAGCAGAGCATACCTCCTCTTCACTCGGAGGACAGTCTAACGAACTGCTTGGAGAAGGCGGCAAAACGCTTAACAAACCAATTCAAATCTGTATCTTTCTTAATCTACACGGCACTGCTTAGTTCACATAAAAATTGTATACCTTAATGGTAGTGGAGCACAAACCTTAGGATCACAGCAGATATCGACGATATACGCTTCGGAGCGCTGTCCTCCTTGGCCAAAGAATTAGCCATACCGTCAATTCGGCACTTCAGAAACCTCCTTGACCCATCAATGGCAACTATACAGTAAAAGCAAGGGGTTGTGAAGCCAATCTTTGAAGGCACGGTGGATGGCAAGATCCAGCTAACTGCTGAACAATCACATTCCTACCATTGCTCTGCAAAGTGAAATCCATCATGGTTGATCAATCACAAACATTCTTGGGGTCACACAAAATGCCATTTTTAAAACATCCTCGGCTGTGACATAGGAGGGTCTTTTTATGAATTCGCTCACGAGATGAAACTGAAACAAAAAACTAGACGTAAAAACTGACGTGAACGTCATTAACCTGGACTCCCTTAAAGTGTCTGATAGGGTACAACTCTAAGTCCCACTGGTAGAATCGGCTGCTCCTGAGGTTTCAGTACTCACTACTGTAATATATAAAACTCGCAAGGCCAGCAAATGGTAACAGAATGATCAGAACAATATCAGACCCTAAATTCATTCACTGTAACATACCATAAGGTTTACTGCTGGGCCTACTACCATCGCCTAACTTCATAAATAATCTGTCTACCACCACGTCATAGTCGTAAAATCGTTCTATGTTGAAATCAAAAGCTAGAGGAGCAACTGGTTGACTGTCGACAACTTCAAAAGGACTTCTTGGTGGCCTATTTATAATCCGCAGGTAAACATCTGCCAGTAAGTGTCGAGAAATGTCACATTTCCCCTCAAATATCAAACCTTTCAAGGTTACTTCCTTGGCTACCACCAGTTGCGAGCTGTTGCCACCAAGATAGGCCTGGAAGTATTCGTTGAGTAGGTTTTGAGTAACTCAGCTTAAACACCCAAGACTGATAACGTTGCCAGCAGCACACTTTAGGGTCATTTGACTTTACTTTAATCACCCCGCTGCTATATGTATAGAACAGAACTTACGTAGAGTACTTGGCTGGAACATGTAGCAAGGTCTTTAGCACTTCCAAGGGTTTCGGAACGCTACCTTTGTGGAACGGCTCGCCGTCCTGTGTCACATAGTAGGCTGTGAAGAAATAAACTCATGTTCCAGTTACTTACCTCTTCCAATTACCTTACTTAATTGCAGCTATTAATAACGTCGACAATAAACTGTCAAAATCATTTTATGAAGCTGGAACACCAATATGGCTGGTTATACTGCTCCAGGAGCTTTTTTTCGCACACCTTAAATTATCTCAACTAGAAAGTTACCTCTGCCTGACCTCTCACTTTGTTTAAACAAATGTTTGACGCACAACTAGGCAAGCTACGTTTCTCAACCCAATATTAGCTTCCTCAGCTGAATTCACCAGTTCCATCATCATCATCATCATCAATGACAGCGACATCAGTGTTGGCACTGATGCTTCACTGCCGTACAACCATAAAGTTCGTTTAGTT
>NW_008752105.1:73881-76733 GCF_000715545.1 Opisthorchis viverrini
GCCCTGCTGTATGCAGCAAGTAAGGCGACCCGGCTGATGGCACCACGCGACGGCCGATGTGGCATGAGAATATTGTTAGTTGTGTAGGTCACCAGTTCCAGTATATGCTATAGCCTTCGGTACTCGAAAAACAAAGCCTAATGCCCCTTACCCCATCGTGTGAATCTCGTGGCCAGTTCAGACTGTGAGTGACCGAATGGGATCTTGGTATGGATAATTTTAGTCCTGGAAACTGTGCGTTTAAGTATACGATATTGGGTCTAGTCTTGACGTTATGATTTTTGAGCTGAGCTGTGCATCTTGCCCTATCAGCCTACGAAAGCCACATCATCCAATAACCTGAAGGTCCTCCTCTGAAGTCCCCAGGGTAAATATGAAGAGACTTTGCTCGAGTTCACTTTGACTTCCGCAATATCCGATGATGCGACTGTCAAGCTCCTCAAAACAGATCTTTTAGTGCTGTGTAAGTTTTGCTATTCTGAATATCAAAGGGGGCAATGGGATTTAAAGTCTGCGGTACTATTTAGACAAGAGTAAGTGAAGCTGTACTAGAATCCACAATTGTTGTTTGTGCACAGGGATGTCACTGACCGGTACAGCGTAGTGCCAAGGTCCGCACACCAGACGATGGCGAGCGGAGTGTTGGCTGTTCAGTGTGGGCTGCGGTCGTCGCTTTCAAGCACAAGGTCTCATAATGCTGGTTGGCGGGAGGATTACACAGAGTTCATCACAGAACTAATCACAGTAGGCTTAGAAGACAGGTTGCGAACGCGCGTGGGTAAGTAGAGTCCAGCAGTGCACGTTCATGCACATACACGCTGGTCCTTTTTTCTCTTAGTCACCTTCCCAGACTACGTCATGTTTCCCGATTTCATATGCCGATATACCACCGTCGGACGAGACGGTTTGTATCGCAAGGTAAACAGCAAAAAATCAAGTGTAAATCAAAAGTACATAAACGGGTATGCAAACGAATAGGGGAGTTATCAAGAGGTCAAGTTACATCCAATATTGGGCTGCTTCTTATTTACAATAAGCGCACGTCAAAAGCAAGTCCTAACGCTCGACTGGACTAAGTTGTTCGTCATTTTGGGAGCGCAATACGGTTATAGTACGAGTTGAAAGATTAAAATTACGTGCAAATAAAACGTGACACAAATGTGTACCAAGGAATAGGTAGTGACCTTGTGAGTGCTCAAAAAGCAAACATATGGCAAAGCAGCCACAGGCGACCAGAGCAATACAGGAAGCTGTCCAGTTCAAAGGCACTTAGTACAAGGTCTGCTACACTTGTAACTGAGGATCACAGGAACTTCTAAATATCATGGGTAATGTGGAATGGCCCCGGATCGAATACGATATAGAAAGCCTATGGGCTATAAGTTCGTGAGTGTACTCATCTTGATGATGTATACATGACGGGTAGTAAAAGATATTCGTTCAGCTGTAACACCCTTCCGGTGTCTAGCTGTCATGCTACTCAAAGGAAGCACGAGGGCTGGGAGACTGCCAGAATTCCCAAGCCTAGACAGAGGAAGAAAACAGGCAGAGGTCCAAAACGTCAACCTCCCGGTCAATGAATCAGCATTCTAACCACTGCGGTATCTCGCCCATGCACTTTATTAAGGTGCTTGGCCGATGGGATCACATTATTTAATTTGATCTTCTTTAATATTAACACTTTCATGTCTACATTGTCACGTCTGTCAGGAAACTTCTTCAAGAATGCCGCTTCAGTAAATGGTGTGTTATCTGAACACCCTAAAGTTAGTATGTGTAACACATGAGCTTGTTATAAGCGCGTGAGAAGATTTCTTAAAACAGTGAATTGCCCATCTTTCGAGGATTAACTGAGGATACGGAAAGCGGTGCAGATCAAGGAATAGGAGCGTAAGCTGCACCAGGTCGTCGACAAGCTCTTGGATATTCGAAACAACCAGAGTGCTAACAAACGAGGCCGAATATTAACGGCGTACCCATGATTCACTACAACTCCATATTCAAATCAGTAGCTGTGATGAGATGGGTTTCAGAGGACAGGCCGTCACTTGCTTTTTAAGTGCATGTGCCTGAAACTGTATCTCCCGGCTGGCCAAGGTAAGGCTGCAACGTACTATATAAAATCACTGCCCTCCGTCACAGGGGATGTATTCTTGTATTTTGGGGCGCACATAAGGAGAGTCGTTAAGACTGACGATTTTTCAGCAATCCCCGTCAACAAAAGTAGACGATTCGTCTGGGCCCTGCGATGATCAGTCTTACACTGGACGAACAACACTTTGCTGCGGTTAACGAGTACGTTTCTGTGCTTGCTGCAAGAATACGAGGTATTGGTCTGCCTTTTAGGCATTGATGACGAATGCTGTGAGCCAGAAAGAGCCCGGACAACAGTGATCCAACTGATTTTTGCTTGCTGCTACGAGGTATTGGTCTGCCTTTTAGGCATTGATGACGAATGCTGTGAGCCAGAAAGAGCCCGGACAACAGTGATCCAACTCAACTGACGAGCTGCAAGTCGGATGCTTCGACAGATGCATCGGAGAAAGCAAATGGTCTAATTTCTGTTTACAAGACAGTTTGCAGTTGCAAACTATTATCTACTGATACGCTGCTCACATCTGCACACCAGTGGACAGCAGCATAAACTGGCGGAACACGGTCTTTTATTGCTCATAAGGATAGTAACTATATAAAATAACTTACTGGCTGATAATTTTACGGTGTCGGTGGATGAAAAATTCAAACAGGCCTTAGCTCAACGTCTGTGGAGTGGCATAAATCGGAAGAGTGATTTGCCGATGTCTACTCCACCACTTGATGTAATGCACTCAGGCTCATTGCCAACTTCGAAT
>NW_008752105.1:77827-78966 GCF_000715545.1 Opisthorchis viverrini
GGGCCCTGCGATGATCAGTCTTACACTGGACGAACAACACTTTGCTGCGGTTAACGAGTACGTTTCTGTGCTTGCTGCAAGAATACGAGGTATTGGTCTGCCTTTTAGGCATTGATGACGAATGCTGTGAGCCAGAAAGAGCCCGGACAACAGTGATCCAACTGATTTTACGAGCTGCAAGTCGGATGCTTCGACAGATGCATCGGAGAAAGCAAATGGTCTAATTTCTGTTTACAAGACAGTTTGCAGTTGCAAACTATTATCTACTGATACGCTGCTCACATCTGCACACCAGTGGACAGCAGCATAAACTGGCGGAACACGGTCTTTTATTGCTCATAAGGATAAACGTCACACCAGTCGACAGCAGCATAAACTGGTGGAACACGGTCTTTTATTGCTCATAAGGATAGTAACTATATAAAATAACTTACTGGCTGATAATTTTACGGTGTCGGTGGATGAAAAATTCAAACAGGCCTTAGCTCAACGTCTGTGGAGTGGCATAAATCGGAATAGTGATTTGCCGATGTCTACTCCACCACTTGATGTAATGCACTCAGGCTCATTGCCAACTTCGAATAGAATTAAACAGATCAAGGGGGATTCCTTGTAAACCATTCCGAAAATCAAACTAATGCAATCGGGTAACGTTAGAGTGCTTCACATAGTCCCTGTAAGGCTTGGCCCTCCGAGCTCTCATCGGACCCGACTTAGACCACTAAAGATGGCTTTCATGTAGTCAAGTAAAACTGCCACTTTCACAAAGTAAAAGAAAATTCATACTGCCATACAACCTGATTAGACATAGAGCAAGCCGGAGATAAAACAAACGGTCCGGTCACTACAAAACTGAGTAGCACCAAAAATAAGACCCTACAATCAATTTTTTGGGCAGTCAGCCATCACAAGTGAAATAAGGCAGTTATTTAGTGTGATTTACGCCAGTCTCTTTACCATCAAGAGTGAAATGAATAAATTAACCGATTCACCGAATTTATGTGACACTGATAACTTTTCCTTAGGTGAAACGGTTTGGCTCGGAAATTGCAACTAGTCTTTCAGGTGTTTCCCCGTTCGCAGTTGTGGTACTCATGAAGGCATCTTGCCTTGCATTAGGACTGGATGATAAGTTACCG
>NW_008752105.1:80151-81740 GCF_000715545.1 Opisthorchis viverrini
GGGCCCTGCGATGATCAGTCTTACACTGGACGAACAACACTTTGCTGCGGTTAACGAGTACGTTTCTGTGCTTGCTGCAAGAATACGAGGTATTGGTCTGCCTTTTAGGCATTGATGACGAATGCTGTGAGCCAGAAAGAGCCCGGACAACAGTGATCCAACTGATTTTACGAGCTGCAAGTCGGATGCTTCGACAGATGCATCGGAGAAAGCAAATGGTCTAATTTCTGTTTACAAGACAGTTTGCAGTTGCAAACTATTATCTACTGATACGCTGCTCACATCTGCACACCAGTGGACAGCAGCATAAACTGGCGGAACACGGTCTTTTATTGCTCATAAGGATAGTAACTATATAAAATAACTTACTGGCTGATAATTTTACGGTGTCGGTGGATGAAAAATTCAAACAGGCCTTAGCTCAACGTCTGTGGAGTGGCATAAATCGGAAG
Source organism: Opisthorchis viverrini (assembly GCF_000715545.1). NCBI lineage: Eukaryota > Metazoa > Platyhelminthes > Trematoda > Opisthorchiida > Opisthorchiidae > Opisthorchis > Opisthorchis viverrini. The sequence continues at coordinate 80,604 of NW_008752105.1, forward strand.
AGTGATTTGCCGATGTCTACTCCACCACTTGATGTAATGCACTCAGGCTCATTGCCAACTTCGAATAGAATTAAAGCATATCAAGGGGGATTCCTTGTAAACAATTCCGAAAAACAAGCTAATGCAACCGGGTAACGTTAGAGTGCTTCACACAGTCCATGTAAGGCTTGGCCCTCCGAGCTCTGATCGGACCCGACTTAGACCACTAAAGGTGGCTTTCATGTAGTCAAGTGATTCTACAAAACTGCCAAGGAACTTTCACAAAGTAAAAGAAAATTCATACTGCCATACAACCTGATTAGACATAGAGCAAGCCGGAGATAAAACAAACGGTCAACATCCTACAAAACTGAGTAGCACCAAAAATAAGACCCTACAATCAATTTTTTGGGCAGTCAGCCATCACAAGTGAAATAAGGCAGTTATTTAGTGTGATTTACGCCAGTCTCTTTACCATCAAGAGTGAAATGAATAAATTAACCAATTTACCGAAATTATGTGACACTAATAGCCAACTTTTCCTGAAACGGTTTGGCTCGGAAATTGCAACTAGTCTTTCAGGTGTTTCCCCGTTCGCAGTTGTGGTACTCATGAAGGCATCTTGCCTTGCATTAGGACTGGATGATAAGTTACCGGGGTGTGTTTAGCCTCTGAGTTGCAAATGCTTTGCTGGAACGCTGAACTCTTAGCAATGTTGTGGAATGTAGGTAGCTCGGGTGCGTTGTTTGGTTGTTGGTCTGCTCACCGAGCTTGGCAGTTGGATTGCAAACGTCTCATCACCAATCGAGGTGGCATCGTCCGTGCATGGTTGAGTGGGTAAATTCTTCCTCTTCTGCGCTCGGGTGCTTTGGTTGTTGGTCTGCTCACCGAGCTTGGCAGTTGGATTGCAAACGTCTCATCACCAATCGAGGTGGCATCGTCCGTGCGTGCATGAGTGGGTAAATTCTTCCTCTTCTGCCTGTGATTATATAGCTTCCAAACAGTATCTGGTAGTTCTGGAAACGGTCGTCGTGTAGTTTGATTGGTCTACTGTAAATCTCACGTGGTCTCAATCTCTCTCGAACCGACCAGACACAGGAGATTGAGACCACGTGAGATTTACAGTAGACCAATCAAACTATACGACGACCGTTTCCA
>NW_008752105.1:85531-116669 GCF_000715545.1 Opisthorchis viverrini
ACTCCAGTGCCTGGTGCCGGGAGAAGACTCACTGATAAGGAACACAGGGGCTTTATTCCAAACAAGCGAGTGCGTGCGAGTGCAGAAGTGACGACGGCTCCGTGCTATTTAAACGGCAATTTTTGACAGTGATCCAGGCTTCCCGATAGGCGTTGAGTTGCACACCATCGACAGTGCTTCTATGAAGTGCCTGAAATCTGGTCACATTCGGTCATGCTTCTGTGGCGTGCCTAAGCACTCAGCGGCTTTTTCTAAATTGATTGATTTATTTGGTTGTTGGTCTGTTCGCCGAGCTTGGCAGTTGGATTGCAAACGTTTCATCACCAATCGAGGTGACATCGTCAGTGCAGGGTTGAGTGGGTGAATTCCTCCTCTTCTGTCTGTGATTATATAGCTTCTATACAGTATCTGGTAGTTCTGGAAACGGTCGTCGTATAGTTTGATTGGTCTACTGTAAATCTCACGTGGTCTCAATCTCCTGTGTCTGGTCGGTTCGAGAGAGATTGAGACCACGTGAGATTTACAGTAGACCAATCAAACTATACGACGACCGTTTCCAGAACTACCAGATACTGTTTGGAAGCTATATAATCACAGGCAGAAGAGGAAGAATTTACCCACTCAACCTTGCACTGACGATGCCACCTCGATTGGTGATGAGACGTTTGCAATCCAACTGCCAAGCTCGACGAACAGACCAACAACCAAACGCTGAACTCTGTTATCTGTGGTAATCTGGTGAAATCTGGAACCATGCTGACTACACTCCTCACGGTCTTCTGTAATGACAATTATAACTTTTGGGGGATTCCACTTTGCAGAAAATCTATTGGCACATATTGAAGATGATCAGGAGAGCCTCTGCTGTTGAAAAGTAATTCTAAAAGATGATCAGGGAGCAACAGGTACCGCAAATGATGAAAAAAGCGGATGTCTGCTTCAAGGACGGAGGTCGAAACATCGTATACTGACCCGCAATATGTTGTTAATTTAGTATTTATAAATGACGTCACCAGCCACGATCAAGAAAGCTGTCATCTGATCAGGACGAGGACATAACCCAAGACAAGTATGAATACCCAACCAATGGAGAGTGGATATAATTAAGGTGTGGAAAAGTCCTTAAAAGTGAACTTAATTGTCACTAGGAAAGCGGATTTGGAAGTGGTGTGAAGCACATTCAAAGTCAACTTGCAACAACTATACAACAGGTCTCATAGCTGAAGAAGTTCCTTGTGAACAGATGGTTATTAGAGTGCCATCGCTATTGGCCGCCAACACCACGGATGGATACTATCGGAGAAGAATACTGGTGTGTGAGAGGACGTCAGTATAGTTGCATTCCACCACAGAAACAGCTTATATTCAAATGTGAATCGCCAGCTTCGCCAGCAAGATGATCACGGTTGATGAAGTTTGCGGAGAACAAATTGGTGATCAGCCCCAAGAAGAGCTCAAAGCAGAACACTTCGCGTCGTGTTATTCCCTAACTGATACTTCCGGCAACAACAGCACAACACCCTCCACCTAACAACAGAGTAGCATGGGGAAGGTTGCAGAAACATTCTGATTGCTACTTAGCTCTGGAACTCGATCGTTTCTAGCCAATAATTCTCAAAGATTTGGTTTCAGTGACAGCGGTACCTTTGATGAATGAATATCTATCATATATGGGTGAACACCAGCTGAATGCCGAATGATGAGGACCTCGGCATTGCCAAGCCGCTTCAAAAGAATGGGAGTAAGTCCAAAGCATCACTCTGCAGCCCTGCCTTACAAGTGTTCTATGTAAGGTCTTGGAAAAGGCAGTTCCAAAAGTGGCTGAAGAATAGATGACCTCTTGAAATGTATTATCAAAGATACAAAATGGATTTGTCCATGGTAAATCCTGGCTGTTTATCATGCTGCTGGTGCGAGAAACGTTGCTTGTTGACGAGAAAACTGCAGAAGATGGACGGCGTTTCAGTCAAATTCTCAAAGGTGGTCAACCAAGCTGAGTTTTGGATCCTGTTCGGGAGACTAGTTGCTTGTCTACGGTTTAGTAACGATCATTCGAATTCCTTATGGACCGGCATTAGGCAGTGCAGGTAAATGGCACTCCTTCAGGCTAGAAACCTGCACTATATATAGCCTACATACAACCGTGAAACCTAGGACTGAGAGTTCCTTCATACCGCATGGGCATTTATGTCGTAATATCAGTTGGGACGACTTATTTGCTACACACAACAAGGTGGATACGCGACCCATCTAAGTCATTCCTTTTCAGTTACCTTCTCCCTTCGTTTAATAAGAACATATTAGGGCCTAGCCGTAGATACGTCAACCGGACACTCATAGCAATGAACAACCGCACAGAACGCTCATATTTACCGCCTTATTTTCAGCAGCTGGACGCCATTCTCTAAATTTTATCTCATTATCTAGTGTTGGGACCATCAGAAAAGTCGGTCAATGAGCAGTACTTGCGCCAGCTGTTGATAATTTATCGTTAAACATCTTCTGTATTTCGGAAATCCCATCGCGGTTTCCATTTACAGTAATTGGACCTGCGTCCCTCGTACTCCCTTCTGGTGGCATGGTAGCCAGGCGTTAAAACGGTTTTAGAGTTGAACGATTATTATTATCAATAATAATAATATTATTATTATGGGTAAACGGTGGTTGGACATGCGTTAGTGCTAGTTGGGTGTAAGCTATAGGTGTGTGGTCTCAAACGTTTCAGCCTAGACAGATTCTTTAGAGGAAGGACAAACGCGGGCTCTCAAAGGAAGCCGAATGCTTTTGCTAGCCAGATTCTATCTAGATGCTGACGGAACTTATCAGTAAGACAGGTTATTAAGTGATTGCAGCATGATGCTTCTGTATGAAACTAAAGGGATAATAATATTACCCTTACGTTTGTTGTACAACTTTAGAAGTGATCCGCCCCAGCTGTTGCTAGTAGAGAGGTGGCGGTTCACTCTAACTGAATCGTTTGGATATGACTTATTATGGGTAATCAACTCCAGAACTCGTTTGCCGTCTCTAAGATAGTTGTCGGGTGAAATGCTCTTGCTTTGAAATGACGCCTTATTATGGCTACCATTTGGTACGCAAGGGTAACTTGGCTTGTATATAATGGAACAAATGCACTAGCCCTCTATATTGCTAGTTTTTTTAAAGTTCGACAAACTAGGTCTTCAAATGCAGGAATTTCCGACACCTCGGCTGGCGGATTTAGCCTCGCTAAGTTGGAAATAATCATGGAGGAACTTTGCCGGACTATTATAGCCGCTCCTCTAGAAGTTTACTCAATACTGGGAAACATTAGACGACCTGTGAATGACATGACTGTTTGGTTCTGAGAGAACATTCTGCTGGACAGAAAGCCGTTGGTTCCAGCTCATTTTTAGCTGCAGTTCCATCAGAAGCCAGGCACCCACTCAAGATTACGTGACAGGATACTGTAGGAAGTTAGATAAGAAAAAGACTTAAGCAAGTGGTAATCATTGATCGTGGAACCATTTTTTCTGACCCTGATTTAGACCTCAGTCCCATCATTTAACTCTAATACCCTTTCGGTGCCTGGCTTCCATGTCACCCAAATGAAACACAAGGGTTGGGATACTGCCAGATTACTCAATGTTAAACAGGAGAAGCTGAGATGAATAGGACAGGTTCGAACCACGGACCTTCCATGAGTAAATTTGCGTTCTAACCACCTCAATTTTAATAAAGTTTAAGTCATCACTAAGTGCAAAGTTTCTACCAACCTTGCCGATTATTTTATGTATCATTCGAAATTTCAAATTGACGATGAGCCGCTCTCAGTCAGCTGAACCTCCAGAGATAGTCATAATTTATTTGCAGGTCGTGGCAAATTGATTTTTCTCGAAAAAAGGAAGTACCGAGTAAACCAGATAAAATTCCGAAAAATATTCGGAAAAACCTTTGCACATCTAGTTAATGAGTGACCTCGTTAGGTTTATTAGCGGACTTCGGGTTGACCCATACCACGTAGAGGAATTACATGACAAGTAGTGCTAAGGGCGAGATGTCAGGCGTTATTTAGGCCGAATTTTTCCGGGGTAAAAAAACACATAATCAACTGGCTAAGGTATTTGTCTGCACATTTTCTCTCCAACTTATTTGAGTGATGAACTGGACTATGAGTGCACTAACCGCGAAATATTGATCTGATTTCTTAAATTAGTTACGTATGCCTCGTTTCCTGTGCTTCTGTTTCAGCGACATTACTGACTACTCTGTTGAAACGTTGATTTATGTTGCCGGTCCTTTCACCTTTCTGTATCGACCGGAAGCATTCGGCAAGGTTGGTATGATCGTTTCTCGTATGCGGTGTAAAGCGAACGCCATATAGATTTGATTCTTAGACTGTGTGAGGAAGTGGAATAAGACAGCTGGTTTTTGTGTCGTAGAAAACAATCGGCCCTTCTAGCCTTTTTTCGGGGTTTAGGTGGGGACTATCATATTACGTGTCGGTGCTTCGTAGATATTGTAATGTATTCTCATACTGAATTACTACAGTACTGAGTACTGAGTGAGGGCGAATATTTTACCTTTTTGGGAATGGACACATATAGTTATCATCGTAGCGCGCTCCCAGTCGATATGATTTTGATAACCTTTGTTACGTGCTACCCAAACTTCTCCTTTCATGTTCTCGGAACACATCATTCTGCCAAGTTGTGGATTTCGTAGAGCACAAAATGCGCCTTGCGGGTAGCTGATATGGAATCTCCCGTTAGCGCGAGCATTCTTACCAAAGAAGAGTAAGAAGAATAGCATAAACGAGGGATTCAACTGAGTCTCTCGTGAAGACCAAATTGATATGTAAATGAGTTAAAAGAGGCGACGATCTATCATTTATGCTCAGTTAAATAGTGGAATTCGAGAACTTGCTCTCGAAATTAGTCACCGAGCCTAGTACGCAGAAGATTTTGGCAGATGGGCGTCGTAATTTACTAATTTATAAAGAGAATGGTGGACTTTATACAGCAAGTCCAGAGATCGACTTTACTGATCGCGACTGACTCGTACGGCGCGACCCATATAAAAACTGAAGTTTCGGGGTATGGAACATCATTGCTATTATTCGGATGCTTCACTAAATCTTTTGAATTACTAAGTCAGAAAGACTATCAGCTATCCACACAATGCGTTTGCGGGTGACCTTCAGGTCGTGCATAACTTACGGCAAACTTGATCTTCATGCGAGGCCTGCTTTGTCAGAAGCTACTTATCTGGTCACTTTATGTCAACATTTCCGTTATAATCGAATGATCAGCCACTGATATCATTTTAAATTCAACTGCTTTTACTATCGCCCATCAGTTGGTTCTCATCACTGTAAAACAACCCACTGGGAAGAGTTACAAGTGATTTCTTTCCGAGCACGGTATTCGCAGTACACTCGCACGAGGGTGAGAAAGCTAGTGGGATAAAAAATCAGGACATGGCGTTGCAATCATCCCAGCAAATGTACACGGCTCAACAGTACTACAGTACTACTCATAACTTGAGCACGTTTACCAGGGTACTGCCCTAGACGAAACGAAACAAGAAGCATGAGTTCGCTGAGTGAGGTGATGACGCCTACTCTGTGAGGCCACAAACAAATGCCAAATCTATATATTGCTGATGTGCACTCTCAACAGCGTGTACGTCCGTATCGTTATAAAGTGTGGATCTGTGTTGGACATTGAGTGTGCAGGCTTAACCTCAACAGGATTTCCTGAATAACATGATTCGCGTCGCTAGAGGTGGCATTATGGATCAGATGCGTACTCTTCTTTGTCTCTGCTAAAGCAGTCACCATGATCCACAGTCCAGTGAAAAAAGCCACCTGCTTCCACAATGACGATCGGAGCTATAGGACCCATTGTTCAATGAAGTTCTGGAGTTAAAATCAATACAATTGTGCTACGTCTCATGCAGCACATTTTGTTTAATCTAAGACCTTGTCTTTTGAAGACTCAGCCAGTCTTCTTGGTCTCATGCCAACATCGTAACTCTACAGCTAGACAGGTGGATGTCACTGTATTTATCGTGTACCCACTTGGTTTATCTTTCCATATTGAGAGACACAATCACAGCTTCTTCACCAGCCCGGTCGAAATCCTCTTTGTGTTCAAGTTTTTGAATAGATTTAAATAACTGGGTTCGATGATATCAGGCAGCTTTCCGTAGAAAGTTCGCGACGAGCATATCCCTTCTAGCTGTTTTTTTATTCCAAAAGCGAATATTTGAAGTACCGATCTCCTCTTGAGATGGAGAAATGCGCTGTTCACTTTGCTGTGGTTGATGTTTGCGTGTCTGCTCTGTGGTTTATGTGAGTATTCATGCTGTATGCTCTCCACCTCTGGGTGCAATATGCCTCACTCATTTGTCGGCCTTGATTCTGACGTGGTAAGAACTTCAGAAAAGCGTTGAATTTCTCGTGCTGCCTCCTAAAAGCGCATTGTTACACTTTTCATTGCTTCTTCATTTATTGCATGTGCGATTCATTTAGTGAAGCAGAGAATTTTTGGCATCTTTTGGCCCTTGCTTTTCTGCGTTGCATTGAGAAGAAGAAAGCGAGGAGTTGTGGGCCTCATTCTTTCTAGCTGCTTGTTGGTCTTTATTGTCGGACGACTCGGAGTTTACGATTGTCTGCTTTTTATTCAGTCTGTCACCTCACTAACTGCGTGCAATCCGGCTTGAATGTTGCACTGATCCATCGGGATAAACTGGTTCACCTATGCCCGGAAAGCCAACGGGGTGCCATCAGAAAAACAGCATCAAGCTCTCATGCTACAAGTGATCGTACTAAGAGGCGTTCTTGGGATAAAGTTGTACTATTCTCCGTGAAAGCACTCCGAAGACGGTTAGCTGTTTCCTCTAGGCCACTAGCATGTCCACATCTATGGAAGCCTTCCCCTGGAAGAACGACAGAGTAAAAAAGTTCGCCGCTAAAAGCCGCACTTTCCGATCACCCAAATGACCTCTGATGTACTATTCACTGCTGTTGAAATAGTTTTCAAAACGAAGTTTGACGCTGTTCAAGACTCGTGCTTTTCGCAGTAGCACCATAAGTCAGACATTAATGTCTTGCTCCATATGCGTTCGGGCTAGATAATCCTCGCAAATCCAAATGAGCCAGACTGTTGAGTCATTGGTTCTGCGAAGGTTCCCTTCAAAAGCTTCACGCCTATTGCCTTGCGGGTGAAATTGCTGAATTAGGGGCTATAAGCAGGGTCCCAGAACAGAACCTCTCCTTTTTCAACTACATAATGATTCAGACTTTTGAGCCGAGGTTCAAAGTGGGATGAGATAAATCAAAAAGATTTCCCCAGTCTGGACAACAGGGAATTGACATCTGGTTAGGCAGCTTAGGAGTGACGGCTTATCTTCTTAATTTTCCACCTCTAGAGATTGAACGTCGATTCTTGGCCTTCCATACAGAAAAACAAAACACAACCATACACTACTATCATTAGCAAATCCGTTCGGAATGGAGGCATTTCATGACCGTACTCGTTGTCGAATTGGTCAACAGATCTCCCTTGCTCATACTCTTCTCTCTGTGCTGTATCTCCGGAATGTGTCTGAATAACTCTAGCATGGTAATACATCTGAACACGGCCCAACGCAGCCCATGTCGTTCGTGGTTTACTATCCGGGTGTCAGGTGATCCCGAAGCGTCTCCCCGCTGTCATAATGGTGTGGGCATTGGGTTGATCTGTAGACGCTCCCTCTGGTGGCATTCCCATGAACAACTGTGTTCAGTTAGACTGGCTGGATCTGCTAGAATCCGCTCGAACACCGTCAAAGGCACTTTTAATGATAAAACTTTCGTATCTTATGTGAATGGCCAAGTACCCAGATATCAGTAATCTGCTCGGTTAAGAAAAATCCGTATGTATGAGAATTGTCTTGGCGGGAGATTTAGTTTGGAAGTCCCCAGAACTGACAAGGACAACCCTTTCTTACAACTCTACGCTGATCACCATCAGGATATTGGGAACACAAACTAGAGCGTTGCAGTGACTGGCGCCATTCAAACTGTGACCAATCAAGCACTCTGACTGACCATATAACAATTGGCTACAGATACCGATTTTGTGTTTCTTTTCGAATATGTGTACGGAGTCAGATTGGGCCGCGGTTCATTTCCAAGGCTGTTTGCCAGCCACCAATGAAAAAAAAATCATCCATTGCAATGATATCCACCGCCTGTGAAATTCGGTCGCCAGAGTAGCCTATTAGCAACAGCTGTCTGGACAAATTACGAACATGAAGAAGAGCGGTTGGAAAAATGAAGACTGGTTGGAAACCTGAAACACAACGAATTTGACGTTTGATTGTGCGTGTCCGAAAAGGAGGCCACGGCCCATTACAAGCTGGAACTCACTACGGTTCATGCCCCAGTCGTGGCTTGAACGACAGTATGATTCAGTGAGATCCCCGAAATGATTCTAAACTTGTAGTCTGAAAACTGGCCAGGTGTAGTGGCGGTTAAGGAAATTCCAGAAAATGGGAAGGGCGGCGGTGTTTGGAAGTAGTCAAACTCTTTTCCAGCTTATTCACTTAACCAAGAAAGTCTCCGCTCAATGAAATTAGTACGGTAAAAGACGGTACATAAGTTCGTACTAAGTTTGGACAATTGATTTGTTGGGTGAAATATTTTGAGGAGAAAGAAGCTGGTTCGAGGTACCCAGCATAACGAGCGCAGTGAAACATCAACTTCTAAGCACCAACAGAAGGTGAAGTCAAGAAATTTGTGTTCGCGCTGTTTGCTTTTTCTCGCCTATCGTCTTCATTTTTGCAATCAAGTTAATTATCGAAGAAACGTCCTCAGTGCTATCTGCCTCTGGCATGGAGCTTTCCTCCCGGGAGCGACCCTAAAGACAAGGAGTTGTTGGTGATGTCGCGACACACGATCCAAATTCCATCCAGAAACAAAACACAGTGAAAATCAAAATACTGTGGACACGCTTTTTCATCTCCAAAGTGAAAGGCGCTACTACATGAGTATGCGAGTGGACCAGCAAACTTGGTCGTGACATAAGAGCCACTGAAGATAGTGGACAGATATGCCAAGCTATGTGATCGCTTCACGTCGGATGACAGCATTGCTGATGACCTGGATGCTAGAATCGCTAAAGCCCGTCCTGCTTTCCTTCAACCTGGATATCCTTTAGGTCGACGTGACATTAACCTGTCGGTGACAGGTAAAATCTATGACGCGTCCGGTGTTGCCTTATGGTTGCAAAGACTAACCGCTGTACGCTTAAAAAAGGAACAGATAGCTTGGTTTTCCCATTAGTACCTCCTAAGCACTGTATATACATCATGGGGACATCAAATAATCCGCGATTGAGTGTGACGAGTGCTTTTTTTTGTCAACTGGTTGACTACTTCCCTAGCTGGTTCGTCCGCAATAATTACAATGGCCGTGATCACGTACTTTCGTATGTTGAGCGAATGTTTGCCTTGGTATTACCTGTTTGCTGGGCCAGGTTCAGACTGGAAGATACCACAAAGTGAACACCGCACTACCTGGAGACAAAGCATGAAAAACATAGAAAATAGTCTTTATTGCTCATATGCATATCGTCTAAGAGGTTTGGATACCGGTGGTTTGGGTTACTCACCGACAAGACAATGTCAAGTAACCAGTGTTGGTATTTTGTCTATGCATCTGTTCTTACTCATTAACCTAGCTACAGTTGCTACAGCAACTTAGCTACAACGACCCCTACCACTGTACATACGTACGGTTCCCGACTGTCAAACCGATATGAACTCATATGGCACTCAGGGTTAACTGAGTCTGTCATGAGTGCATGTGATTAAATGAGCAACACCTTGAAGGAACCCCGAATTGTGGAATTCGGGAATTTCCACTGTTATTCAGGACTGCGTGTAATATAGTAATGGTAATAGTAATAATGAGACACATACTTGGTACCGAGCACCATCAAAGGCTTGTATATACCATGATGACAATTATTTTTGTCAGCAAGCCGCTTAAAGACACCCGAATCTGATATATGCATCGAGGGCCTAAAGTATGTCATAGATTTAGTTATTACATTGTGTGCTTGGCTGTCGAGCACATGTTCACTAAGAACAGGATGGCCACAAATCCGGGGGGGTATGTTTGTCACATGAGTGGTGATATCTGCACTGTTATTGATTGTATCTAGTCTGACGAAACACGCTTGTGTGACGTGAACATCGTTTCAAGTAACACAGTCTGCCTACCACTCAGTGAGGATTTACCGCGATTATTTGAGTACGAGCAGACTGCATGTAGTTTCAATATTCTGGATGTACTGGATAGGATCAATGGATTGTGGATGCTGAGTTTTACCATGCGAATACGAACCAAAACGAGGGTCTGTAATTCATTGTTTGATGTGCCCCAGGACATTACTTCTTGACGTTTCGGAATTTTTCTTTTCTTTTCCTTACTGTAGTACTCAAGCCGGCGTTTCAAAACTACACTAGCATGTCAAATGATCAGGGCCGTCGATGTTCAGCAGACAGTCACGTGAACGCTTTGAAGCCCCCGTCTAGAGGCTCAATTAGCAGTTTATCCAGCTTCCGATTTTTCGGAAGCAGCGAATGTATCAACGCCATAAAACGACGGATACACTTACTGGATGACAGATTCATTACAATGGAATTCACTGTAAGTTTTTGTATTATGTAAAATTGCACAAAGAACATCCTGCAGGAAATTTTGCATAATTCCAAATGACTAGTTAACTAGTTGATCAGTGTTTCCGCCGTGCGACGTTTTTCATCAGTAGTAAACTGATTAAAACCACTACTTAGTCACGATATGATTTAGTTGCGAGCTCGAAGGGCCAACAATCCCTGTCGTTGACTGGTAATAGTGATTTGCGCACGCGTAGAATTGAATACGAATGAAATTCACCATGTTACGAATCTGTTGATTGGAGTTCTGCTACTAAAATACATATTCACCCTTCACTGAGCTTATTCACTATCGGGACCCATCCATACCCACAAAGGGGATTTCCATAGGTTGCATGTACAGTCACCACCCGCCTTCTTCGATAATTTTCCAAAACTCGGGTTAGATCAGAGAACATCGCTGTCGAATTTTCGTGTAGGACCTTGGATTAAAATGAAATCATGCTTTTGTAGGAAGGGCTGAACTTCACTGTTCGATTAACACCGTGGATGCCGTAGGATATCACACCAAACATCGAACACGTGCTGAGCAGTTTGCCACTGAAATGTCGAACGTAACTTTACCCAGAATCGCCGGCATAATTCGAAGGCAACGACCACACCTCTTGGGTCTCAGTCCCGCAGAGCATCATGCACTTAGGTACCTGGAGGTCGACGCTACCATAAGCACATCCGAGGCTGGTGAAGGGGACTTTTCAATTTTATTTCAAGCAGATGACTCAGGACAGAGGGTTAACCAAAACAATGAAAGATAAAGACCCACAAGCAGCGGTGAATCGGACACCATTCTTAATAAGATCAAACCTCAAACAGATATATGTTTTTGGATGACATGGCACGACTTGAATCCAAGGAGCAACTGTTCTTCACGCTTTTTAGGTTTTCCAAGAATACACAGACGTATTCAATAATCATTGACTCACTTTCCGTATAACATACAAATTGGCCAGGTTCCTAAACTGGTTCGTGGAACTTCTTTAGACAGCCTGCTAAAAGTGCGTCCCATTCTTGTTGGTCTGTTGATCAGAGGAAACCCACACTTCATTTTGCCTTGGGGTATCCGTTGTGAGAGGCTTCGGGATCTTCAACTACGTACTAACTGACAGCGTAGTGATCATCACGTGCACGAATTCATCTGACGAAATAAACCAACGCACCGAACTCTGCGTGCGCCCCATGTAAATCAGCCTCAATTAAACAAACAAATCGCTCCACTACTTTTCCAGGACATCCAGAGCTTCAGTTCGCAAGCTGTGGTAGATAGGCGTCTGGTGTGACTATTCTGATGATGATTCTGTGATCATGCGGCCCGAATTTCCTAATGACATTGATTTTCCCTAGTTTTCCTTGTACTTGAATCTACGTGCGAACATAAAAGGTGACCAACGTATAGCCATTCTTGACTGCCTCGGAGAGGTTATTGGAACATAGCTTTGGCGTTCGTGTGTCGCATACTAATCCCCTACGGTCTATGTTTAAAGTGCCAGTTGCCTCACTCTGTTGTCACACAACAGCTGTGGTACAGTTGCCAACTGCTCTGATGGTGTGGTAAAGTGGACAGTTCCACAGAACTGCTTAGGACAAGCGACTAGCTTGCTCCGCACTTTGGGTATCGTTGGTCCGAACTGTGCAAATTGAAGAGGAAACCTAATTCGTCCCTGGATAAACGAAAAGCCACCGTATCTGTGTTTCTTCCCCGTATTCAGCCTTTTGGAACATGTTGTATGGTATCCGGCCACGACCTTTCATTAGCCCGGGAATCAAGGAACCTCGTGACAGTGATTTTTATTGGGCAGATTGGTTTTCTTAGGAGTTGTCGTTGTATCTATCGCCAAGTGGTACTTAGGTTATTCACTGTTTGCAAGACCATTGTCTATTCTGGATTACTGGAAGTCTATGTGCCTACGTACGTATTCTGTATGTTTCGAATGCTATCGCAAAAGGATAGGTTAGTGCCGCATGTTATTAGTGGCCCGTCAAAGCGCCATTACTTTCTTTACTTCCAGTGCCTTTTTTCAATGATGAGGATTCTCAGTCACACGCACTAATAAATGACAACATTACCCCTGCAGCTTGACGCAGTATTGAATCTCTCTACGCCAGCCTGTGTACATCTCAGTCTCATTGTTAGTGCGTAGTCAGGCTCTGCTAATAGTGTGAAAGCGCCGCTGACTAGTGGAAGGTATATGTTGAATAACACAGTAATGAATTACACAGTGTGTGAAACCCTCTGAGTTCTGGAAATTGCGAGAAGATAGGTCGCTGAACTCCGGTTGGGCTTTTACTATTGGCCTCCAAGACATTTGAAGGTCAAAGATCCTGGATGTAATCTCACAGTACTCGAGGTTTACTGTGGAGAGCATTTTATGTTCGGTCCTCAAGTTGAGGTCGACTCAGCTGCAGTTTGTCGACCTCTCTAATGCAAAATTGTTTAGCCTGCATATAACTTGAGAATTCTATGGTTTATTTTGTTCGGAACTGCACATCTTGAACTCCTCACGTACTTGAGTGTTCTGGTTTGGTGTTTCCACGCGATAGTTGGCGATGTGAGAAACATCGAATGACTTGGACTCAGAAGACCTTACTCAGGTGATGAGAAGTAATTGATTCACGAATGTTCCCGGTGCTAAGTAATGCAGTCCTTGAAAACAATGTACCATGACGCAAACTTATAATGTAGCTGCGCTGGCTAGGTCCTGCCAAAACTCATGTTGATTCACACAGTAACCGTGTTTAGATTGTGCCATCTGATCACGGATGAGCACGCTTGTGCCGTTCACCAAACTTTCAGTTTCACGTGACCCCACGTGATCAGACAGAGCACATGTCGACCCTTTCATGCAATTTGAAGTTCCAGTTGTGAGCTGTGTTGTTTCTCTTATACACAGCTGCGATCAATTTTTATGATAGGTACGTATCAGTTATTGTTAACGTGAAGATGACCTGAGAAACTGGCTTACCTTTCAGCTTTACGATGGAAGTTGTTTTACCGAATCTCTCACTGGTCTCATATACAAGATACGTTGATGTTGATGTTTTTAGACTTGTGGCACCCGATGGAAGTCAGTGGCACTATTTTTCTTCTAAGGAATAATTTACTGGCTGCCAGCGGGTGTAAACCGCATTATTTAGTCGTTCGTATGCATGATGGTTGGGTAGATGAATGATTGTGGCCATCAAATGATCACATATTTGAATTAGGATTGTTGTTTACGTTCAAACTGGTAACGTTTGTAAGTTTGAGTCCTCTATTCTCTTCTACCAGACCAAAACTCTTGGAAAAGAACTGCTACGTGAGGTTTGCTCCTATCTTAATGCGGCAGAGTCAGTAGCCTACTTTGGAATACGCTATGTGGATAACAACTCTTTGCCAGTGAGTTTCCAGTGTTTTGCTCTCTGAAATCGTGCTTATAACCCAAGCCATGCAAACACGACCCGTTCCACCATGACTCTTTTTGTAGAACTCTTCAAACGTGAGCTTAGCAGTGTTTTTGCCTTTTCATCACGACACGAGTGCGCATTTTCACCGTTTGATAAGCAACCGAGTAATAAAGTGTCAAGCGTGTAAGATATATTTTTGACCTGTTTTTTACTCAATTCCTATGAAAACTATGTAGTTCTGCACAAGAAAGCTTTGTAAAATTATGAATATTTTTGCCAGCTACATTCATTCGCACAGCAGTTTGCTCTTTAACGGTGACTCCCCCGAATCTCAGCTGAATCTCCCTTTTGTGTTGTTCCTTTGCAACAGAATATGCTGCAAAAGGGCCGTTATATGTTTCAGTTGGTACGATATTCGAAATATCGCAGTATATTTTTTAATAAAGTAAGCTACTCACAAGGTTGCCGAAAACTCTTCCACTGCTTATGACCAATTTCACCCTTCTTGGGACTGACCAGATAAACACAGTCCCCGAATTTCTGTCAACCTTTTGTTCTACTTGAACCCGGTTGAAGAAGATAATCCTAAAAGAGAAATTTAGCTGAATTGAGTTGAGTATCCCGTCAAAACTAAATTCGTATGCAAATGAGAGTATCTGACGAATCCCGTCTAGTTTAGGTTCAAGAACAACATAAAGCTGACGGAAACTCTAGCTCTGCACCTACCTGATGATCCCCAAGAAGGATGGAGCCGGTCGTGTGCTGTCGAAAAGTTGTGGTCTGTCAAGTTTTATGAAATGCTTGTTGTTACTCAACCAGTTTGCTTCTCTCATCTTTATTTACGATTCCCCTCTGTTGCTTTTGCGGTTGCCCCATCCTCATGGAGCTCTGATTGGTCCCGCGACTGTGGTAGGGCTGTGTGAACTTGTACTTCTAGATATTTAAAAAGGTCAAGGTATAAGCTCAGTAAGTTCCTGCTTTTATGCCATCCACTCCTTGGGTGCTCTTGCTTTCGGCTACATGGCACGTATACATCAATAGGTCAGCTTTCATGCAGGCCCCCATGTGGAAGAATACGTAAGGTTAGTTTTTCTACTTAACCGAGCGTAATTTGAGATCTGACAACCGGACAACCATTTAATTGGTGCTGCCAAGCCTCATTGAAAGGTTACAGTGCAGGTGACCTGAGCTCGAGATAGCTCGGTTTTCAGGACGCGAGATTGCCGACCGGAAACTCCGTGATTCTAACCCAACGCCAACATCTCGATTGTCAATAGTTCGGCAACCTGTCCGTATCTCAGCCCTTGTGCCTCAACTTAGCAGCTGAGCTACAGTCAAACGAACAATTCCTCGATTTAGATTAACTGATCTGGTTACCTCAGCTCTTCAATATCTCGTTCGGAATTCTATTACAATTAAGCCGTTGACTAAAATGATTATGTTGCTCTCCATGAAGGAATTGGCAGCATTCAGTTCATCTGAATTAACAAACTTACTTTCCATTCGAATAGGAACATTCGTTAGAGAACCCAGTCGCCGAGAATTTGGTTCCTGTACGATCCTGTGCTAAGGCCGTGATCTCAAAGCAAGGAATTGGTTACTTAGACTAAACGCATGATCTAGTTGCCCCATCTGACAGGTAACCTGTAGTCTTATTTAATAACGGACGGTCAGTAATAATTGCGGCGAAACCGAATTCGACGAACTTCACCTGCGTTTCTCCAGCAGTCGCAATTGATCAGTAAACAATATATTGAATTGAACGTTGGCAGACAGTATAGATAGGTAGACCGTGGTTCTATAGGAAATTAACAGTAAATCGTGAGGAAATTAACCGTAAATCTTGAGGAGAACTAAGGAAAAGCTTACAGCTAGATTAGACCTTGGGCAGTTAGCAACACAGGATGGCACACGAAGGGCAGTGTGCTTTCGGACAAGTTTAACGGGAAAAATGTTGTTCAGTTCAAAGTGAGACAAACCCAGAAATGAATGTGAACAAATCATCTACAGAAAAACGGTTGAGGCAGAGTCGACTTTGTGTAACATAGAACAATTCAGTCTTGAAACTTGAGCAGTCACCGGAAGGGTGATGAATTAGCCTGAGGAATAGGAAAACAAAGAATTACGTCACGTAATTAACAGTTTCCACAAATTTTTTATACGCTTGATCTGATTGACTCAGTACAACTCAATAATGAGTTTATTTCATTAGGCAACTCTCTGTGTTGGTATTGAGCGAAAGCAAACCGTGTTAAGAGCGAAAGATTACCCAGAAATTTACCAAGCCTTTCTGGAGTTGTGGAGGTCATTAGTTCAGCAACATTTTGTTCACGTTGTATTTGTGTGATAGCTAAATTTCATTCTCGCGTCGTCCATCCTTGTTGAATAAGTGAACTTTGATTTCTTTCCAAATGAGTTGGATTTAAATAATAATAAACGTGAAGAAGCTCCTTTTCTTCTGTGTGACAGTTCATTGGCGTGCAATAAAACCTCATCCGAATGAGAATTTAGACCAAGAAGATATTTTAAAAATCGCTCAACTGTAACACCCTTATAGTGCCCAGCTGCCATGCTACCCGAAGGAAGCACGAGGGCTGAAATACTGCCAGCTTGCCCAAACTAGACAAGGGAATTCGAGAGGCAGAGGTCGAATGCGAACCACAGACCTTCCGGTCAATAAATTCGCGCTCTAACCACTTAAGACTTAAATAAGAATACAAATAAAACTTCGTTAGCTGAAATTTTAGAATAAAATGCCCGAAATGTGCCCCCAGTTTGGTTGTAGATTGGGTGTAAGCGGATCTCCAAGCTCGGGGAACAGGTCAACAACCAATTGCAAAAAGACTGCAAATCTCGGCAACAGATAAAGGGCCACTTGATCTACACTTGTATAACGCACCACGAGGTTTTCTATACATACACTGCTAAGTGACCGAAATGCCTATTTTTGTGAACTGGCCCCTGTGTATGGAAGTATTTACCCTCAGCGCCGTCATACCATGTCCACAGAGCTGGTAGGGCAAATTTCATAAAGCGTCTCCAAGTCAACTGAATTGCCGTTCAGAATTAACTTTTGGTAAGTCCGTCTTGCAATAGTTATGCAAGATGAGTAGAACTTCCTCGATGTTGCTTGCATGCAGCCGCTATCGAAAAGCGAGAGATACTCCATGAACAGCGATGGTCGAACGCTGACAGTCGTCGGAGGCTGTTGACTGGAGCAAGCCACCCATGACATCTATGAAAAGTGCCATGCGACCGTCCAACACATTCAACACAAATGCGGCATTTTTGGGGTTAACGCAAGTCCATAGTTTGGCCAATCTTCTTCACCATGATAGCGAGAACGCTTTGTGTCGAATGAGCTCAGTCGACAACCTGGTGGCTTCCTGGTGGAACAATGTCATCTGCGTCGTCTAGTTCGTGGCTGCCGTTCCCCGAAAGTAGGTCGATGCCATATTTGTTGACACCAGTGACAGGAATTTTGAGCACATGGTTAACCGAACAGAAACGGGGGGATGGTTCACTTTGGTAGATACTGAGAAACAAGTTAAGCATGTGTGGGCTCTTCTTCAGGCATAGGTTTTGTCATGCAATCACCTGAGGATGTTTGCAAATATCTCCATGGTTTGAAAAATAACACAGCGACGAACAGTAATGTTTTCGGGATCTCGTCATCAGGTCAGTGCATATCTAATGGTTAAAATAAAAGCGAAAAATGAAGTACGCTGCGAAGATTGGTTAGTGAACTGCAAAACGTAGGGACACGAACGATTGGTTGTCTGCGCCCCCCCCCCTCCTAGTGTCGCATCTAGTTGGATGCTGAGACAGTCAAGAGGACTGTTGAGTGACTTGGCTGGTTGCCAACCGCCCTTCCATAAGCGTCGTCCGATCCGTTGAACCAAAAGTAACGTTGGTATCAGGGAGCATGGTAATTGTCTGGTGCTTGGGGGGGGGGGTTGACTGACGATTGGGTCAGTATGCCCAATGCAGGAGCTGGCTTGTTATTCGTGGATTTTCGTTTCGCAAAAGGACGAATGTTTATAAATTACAGACACCATTCAAATTTCCGAAGCAATTGCAAAGAGTGTTGCTGGTCCATTGCTGGCTGAACAGTTACTGCGGCGGTACATTTTTTAACGTCTGGATGACGAAAGACCTCGACCAAGATGACGAAGTAATTTCGCACGTCGAAATCTTCTAGAAATCATGCGTTGCCATACCGTTCAACGTAGTTTTCGTGATTTTGGTCAATTCTGGTGACATTCGTTTGTCCTCAGTGCGGAAAATTGTCTTGCAAACGCTATCTTGGCTAGATGGATTGAGAAGAGCAAACCATGAAGTGCGTTTGATGGATTTTGTCCACAGAATACAAGTCGATGAAGGGTTTAGTCGAGACTCAGGTTCTTTCCTAGCGATCAATTTGACGGGAACAGTTGGTAACGAGCGTTGAATGACCGCGCTAAACGAGCTGATGAAAAGCCGACTTTAATTAGAACCGCCTGCGCATGCACAACTGTTTAACCCATGCACTCTATCCCAACTCTCAATAGTCAGACTTTTAAAAGTTAACTTTTGACTTTTAGGCATGCCTGATTGTACGACGAATCAAGTGGAACTCCATGGCATATGTCCTGCTGTTGGAGGAATCCTTCAGAGGTCCATGGCATCTGACTCCGTTAGTTATTCCAGAAACTCTAATTCCTACGAGCTGTAAAGCAAGCTTAAACGACATATGCGGAAGTGAGTAATATCGGGTTGTCAGTAACATCTGTCTGGGGCCTTTGTAGGGTATCCAGCAGCAGTAACTTTGTGACGTTGATTCGAAGCCGTTGATCTATCTTCTTTCGGCAGGTGTGCATGTTCAATTTTATGAAAATTTCACGTGGTACTTGCTCATGTCTCCGTTGGAACGAGAATCCTGTAGGGAACTAAACCATCGATGACTGAACGCGAAAAAAATCTATCAGGGTTCACTGTTTTGCCGCTTATGGGGAACTGCAGATAGCAAGGAAAATTCCGCCTCACCAAATACAGAATAATCTAGCAAAGAACCGTGAGATGGTTCATGTAGCTGGTTTTTTATATCAACCATTCAAGTTCGAAGTAAATGAAATCAAAGTACCACATTTGGTAGTCTTCTGGTCTTAGACTGTTCATAACTTTTTTCATATGAAAACGAGTGTATCTAACAAAGTTAACTCATCACCGTTATTAATCATTTTCAAACGGGATGAATTCTAGCTTCAGTGGAAGAACCTCCTTCGTTAGCGTAGTGAAGTAGAAATAAAAATAGAAATTCTTGTCAATATGAATTTCGCTGAATCCCTTGAAAGGTATTCAAAAAGGCTCAAAAGTAAATTTGAGCGAAACTTCGTTTTAAACGCTCCCCTCTGGACGGCGTGTGCACTCAAAACGTGTACCTTTTGTGCTCTTATAGGTATGGGTGTGTAATCATCCACTGTTCATCTCACTGTGTCCAAGAGATTAGGCTGAACCATCTTTGTTTCGGTACTTCTTTTCAGGCTATTGAGGTTGCTCCAGAAACAGACTCTAGCAAGACACAATTGAATGATAAATGGCCCCAGAAAGATTTATGCAATGCAGTAACTGTGTGCAATCAATACTTCTTATCATCTGAAACATTTTAAAAAAACTGTAGGACCATTAGTTGTCTTTGATGTAGTAAGCTGTGCATATTTTGTAAAGTGACTTGTTGTCCAAGCCTATCACCATCATTGTTGGGCACAGTTTGGAAGATCAAACAGTCCAATTCCCCAGATCCCTCCGGATCTAGCAGATTGACCGTGAGTTTTCCGTTACTTGGGTTGAACGGAATTCCAGCGGCTGCGCAACTGTGGTACCCGTAATGGGTCACTATTTATCCATAATATATGGCACTGACGTACGCCGTCTGAAACCCCCTCCCCGGTTGTACAGTCCCATCGGAACAAATCGACTAGACAGATTGACCGCAGACAAATACTTTGTTTTTGCATTGTCAAAATATTACTGCTGTGTAGGATTGGAGAATGAACTTAAATTGGCTAAAAGCTTGTTTGATTGCGCCAACTGATAGTGTTCGTACAAAGAGTTGATTTAATTCACTGTCCTTGAATTTATTTAGATTGGTGATCCTAGGTTCAGTCCCAGACGTTTTTTTTTCACTGTACACAGACTATTCAAAGTCGATCTGGCAATACAAATGTCCTGTCGGAGTCGGCCTACTGATGTTTGCCACACGTGGGCTGATTTTTCATGTCTGGTCAATTTTAGCTGATTGGGTCTAATGGTCGTAGTTGGGTGGAAATAAAGCCACACCACCTGCCTCCCTCACGTGTTTGTCTCCACCAAAAAAGGCATCATTATAACGTAACCAGCTGTACCGTTTGTTTTGGTGGCAATGACCTTGGTACAAAATGATGCCTTCAACGAGTCACTGAGTTGCGTAGCTTTTGAAATTACATAAAAGCGTAATAGTGAGGACGGTATTTTGTTGCCCACGGAAAATAAGAGTATGTCTGGTCAATTTTAGCTGATTGGGTCTAATGGTCGTAGTTGGGTGGAAATAAAGCCACACCACCTGCCTCCCTCACGTGTTTGTCTCCACCAAAAAAGGCATCATTATAACGTAACCAGCTGTACCGTTTGTTTGTTTTGGAATGACCTTGGTACAAAATGAAGCCTTCCACGAGTCGCTGAGTTGCGTAGCTTTTGAAATTACATTAAAGCGTAATAGTAAGGACGGCATTTTGTTGCCCACGGAAAATAAGAGTCAAAAGAAAAACTGTTTTTAATTCGTGATGCCCTGACAAGACAGCTTCTAGCGACTTTCACGTGCCAGACAACGTATGTTCCAATTGTAGTACTTTGGGCGCATAAAACTGGGTCCAACATGCGCTCCAGGTAATCGTTTCAACCTCAATTGGCGTGCACTTCCGCATGAGATTTAGCTGCATCTCAGTCAGTGTTCAATTATAGACCCATTGTAGAACGTGTAGTAAATACCCTTTTTCTGATTAGCGCAAAACGCAGGCCATACCCAAAAAGTGATAGGTGCACGAAGATCGAGTCATCTGAATACTAAGAAGTCTCCACAAAATATGGCATCTTTCCTGATATATTTTGCCTGTTCATATTCAATTCGCCCGTCTCAGTCCGCGCTTTTCTACCGCCCATATTTCTCTGTCACAAAGATTCGGCCCACCGACTGATGGATGAGTTTAGTTTTTAGACACATGCACCCGATCATTTTGGATTCACGGACATTCCTGCATTGGGTGGCATATCTGACCAGTAGAAAATTTCCCCATACAGTGAGCAGTCATCGAAAATACTCCTGAAGTTGAACAGTATTACAGCGTACGCATAGTCCATTGGGAGAGTTCGAAATGCAGCGTCCTCAGAAGCGGGCTAGTGGAAGGTTGATCAACGTAGCTAGATCTGAAGGACGCGTTGGTGGAAGTAATTTGTATGTCTTCAACTGGAGGATTTTAACTTGAAAGGCACTTGGCCTTTATCGCCTAGCAGCCAAGCTGATCTGGTAATTGGCCGAAATAAGCGGATCGGCGTGTTACCTCACAAATATCCTTCAACAAACGGAAAATCAACTCGCTGCCATTAATTTGAACTCACCGTCGTCTACATTGGGAATCACGTGTGATTTGGATGCTTCGTGCTCCTTGATTGCCTTCAGGTACTTGATCTTTGATGTGCGAGCAAGTGGGTTTATTCTCGCTTCTAAATGCGCCCAAACAAACCACTGCATGCTTTGTACGTAGTTCACTTCATCAGGACCAGCCGTGTTCAGACTCCAACAAGTAGACCAAGCTGTTCGGTGTGTATGTGCCAGTATAAGGAAGAACAAATCTAATCGGATGACTAAGCGATTTGGTTTGGTTGAAATGCAAGTACTTCACTATACGGCTTTCTGATTGTCTGGTTAACCGTATCCATGTGTATTGTGTTGTCCTGGGCCCACTGAAGACGCGGGCACCGTAATCCGTTTTGTCGCTCTCATCCCCAACTATTCTGAGTTTCAGAGCGTCTCAGTTCACATCGTTTAATGAGATGAAAACAATGGTGATCAAGCTAAATGCAGTTCAGAGTTTCAGTACCATTTTGAAAGCGGTATCAAGAAGCTGATTGGGACTGTGTGAAATGCAATGTTAAGATCTGATCTAAAAGTCATCGCAACTGATATGGTCAATAATGACTGTACTGTGGTTACAATGTTAGCTATCTACTCTTTTAACATGTTTAGACTTTTCCACAAACGAAACTACACACAAGGTTGCTGAAGATTCTTCGGCATTTCACGACCGGTTTCACCCTTCTTGGGGCTCGCCAGGTAAACGCAGTCCCCGAGTTTCCGTCAACCTCATGTTTTACTTGAACCCAAATAGGAATGATTTCGACGAGTACGCTCATTTGAAAATCAACTTGGTTTTAACGGGTTACTCAAATGAATCACCCTTCAACTGAATATGCTGCACAAAAGCCGCCCCATTTTCACTTGGTACGATATCCGGGATATCACAGTATATTTTCACGCTGTCCACTACCCACAAGGTTGCTGAAGACTCTTCGGCAGCCCACGACTGGTTTAGACTTTGTTGCTACTGACAGGGATATACACCAAAGAGAAGTGTTGCTCTTGTAAAAGCCACTTCATAGGAACTTCCTGTGGGAGCTAGTGATCTGAACTCTACAAGGCGATCATGTTAGCATCCACACCAGTAGATACTAAGCATACTGGGGTATCTCAATACCTTTGCGAATTCTTACCGAACTAATCGACTAGATTTACGATTGTTTTAAATCGAGATTCCTTCCTATGAGTAAAGTCAGTTTACGCTCAGAAGTCGATTTGTCCTTACTGAGAATCATCGGCATATCATGATTCTGCAGGGAGATTCGAACTCGTAACCCCAGCTCGTGGTTGAACAGCCCCATCGTACAATTAACACTCTTCTTGTTCGTTTATCGCTTATTGTTCTCGGTGTGGCTACAGCCTTATCCAATCAAAAGCTCGCCTATTGAGGCCCACCAACCGGTTTAGGGACGTCAAATTCTGTTGTAAATATTGGTGTATTTTGCCAAATTCAGTGTGAAATCGCTTTGTAAAACGGGTATTTTGTCGTGCTTCATACTTGGACATACTTTGGTCAGTTAGTTTACTTGCTGAATTCCACCCACTGCGCTCGAATGTGTTTAGCCCTTGACGAAAACTCTGAAAAAGACCCCATTGTACCGAAGCAGTAGTTTCGGTCTACTTACCTACCTCGGCTATTGTTTGTCCATCCGTGATGTTTTGGCTCACTTTCTTCCTGGTGTATAACTATCTAGGTGATATTACGACTTGACAAGTGCTGGCTTATGTTACGGAGAAAATCTTCATAGGTTAGTTCGCTTGCTTTGTGGAACTCAGTCTCCATCAGAATTGTGCGCATCTGACCAAATTCATTTGTCCCAGTTTTTCTCTGCTTCGCATCCAACATACATTGCAACGCACAAAGTCACTGTGAAGGTAGTATGTAACACTACAGACAGAATTCGATGCGCAAATTTTGGTTAACGGGACATTGAGTCTTTTCCCATCTTGTGTTGATAGTAGGGTAGCTGTTGAAAATAACTATTTCCGCAACGTTTGTTCAATTTACTAGTTTCTCTGTTGGTCATGCTTGATCTGATGATTAACAACACAATGTGACAATTTTGCTTATCTCCTTCTCAGCAATGGTTGGATCCAGAAAGACGAGTTATGAAGCAGATTAAAGGTAAGTCTTTTGTCAGCTGACTGCAAACTAAATATTACGCCCCTGATGATATATATATATATATATATATATATATATATATGATCAGGGAAAACGGGAGGGTATGAAACATAAAGCCAAGCGTTGAAGGCGGTGACAGGTTTGGTTAGTTCGGGAACTGAATATCTACGCATTGAAGACGATAGCTTTGGTGCATGAGCGCCACTGAGTGCGCGATCGGACCATTTCTAACGATGCCATCAGCCTTCGGTGAGTTGAGTTCCGACGTCCCCATCTAGAGTGGCGGCAGTTGTCCAACCAACCCACTCTCCTGGTTAGTGTTTTCATACCTCGTTACCAGGTCATACAATGCCCACCTCTCAGTCGCTTCTACTCAGGACAGAGCTGCCAGGTTGGCAAGAGCTGTCCTGGCCTTTCGGATTCGAGAAATCATCTTATCAATATCATCTGCATACTCAATCTCTGTGAGGGAATGTCCCGGGAGCATTTTGACCTCCGAGGTTTCGGAGGCAAGCAGAGAAGTTCCAAAAAACGGTAGATACCACGAGCTATTGAGTTAGGATCACCAGATACCCGAAGAGTGAAATGTGGAACATCTGGGCTCATCCTGAGAGGCATGAGGTTAAAGACCGAAGTGGCGTATTGTATGCCTGTTTCCGAGACAACATACATCGATGGAGAGTGAAAGCAAGGTTACAGAAAGGGATGGTTCTTGCCCAAATTGACTTAGAATACGGATATTAAAGTCTGCAACGCGGATAAGATTGTTTGAGGTTAGCAAGCAATTATTTTGGTCTATTTTTGTGGGCGATGAATGACATACGGTACAGTGGATAGGAAATTGGCAGATGGGTTGGCTGCACTGCATCATACCATGGGTGGATAGGGATTGTGGGATAAGGCTGGTGAGCGAAGAGCTGCAAAAGTAAATGATACTTCCCGGTCGCCAAGGCCGAAGAACGGGTTTAGTCGAGGCACCCCACCTTGAGCCTTTGACTCAAAACTCTGACCCATAATGCAGTGAAAGGATGTAAGGTTTTGTTCAGAAACCCTGTCCGTAGCCTCTGACTCAAGTGTCTGAACTACGAGACATCATTTTTCGAGGTTTATTTGGGGGACGCTGCCCGGAGCCAATGACTCATTAGTCTGACCCACTTGGCTGCAGGGGGCGGCCTGTCCCGAGAGCGCAGGGAGTAAGGCATTGCTGTTTCACTTCTAGTACAGCTGCGTACAGCAAATGCTTTTTGAGCGGCACCAGACTGTGGTTTTAAAAGTATTTCGACGGCACTGAGTAATGCGCCGGCGGTCACGGTCAACCGTTGGGCGATCAGAGTGTGCGGTTTTGGAGGCCGACATTTTCCAAGGCCTCCTTCCTTGGAAGAAGGCAGCATCGCTGCTTCCATAAATATTAACATGCTGGTCATCTGGGAGAAGAGCCTTAATGCCTTTTCACCCATATCGCAGAGGACAGTACTATACCCCCAGACCGCCTGTAGCATGATTATCCGCATTATGGGGACTCGCTGTTCTTCGTCGGTCTGTTCCCCGTTTGCCTGCCTGGCATGACTGAAACTTCAGGGACTGATTTCCAGTCAAAATAGCCCGCAGGATCATTGCAGCACAGAAGCCTGACCACCACAACAGGATGACGGCTTTGGGTTGGTGTATATATAATGTATATGTATTTATATAATAAATATTACCCGTTGTTATTGAATGATGTTTACTGAAATACAATATACTTATTTCGACAAATACACGCATTTGGATATCAATCTGATTTTGAAGCGAACTGGTGCAGCACATCCAGTTGCTTAAAAACATCATAAACGAAGGATTCGGCTGGGTTTCAGGTGAGTCTCCCTTCAAAACCATATTGATCTGCAAATGAGTGTATTTGTCGAAATCTGTTCAGGTTGGAATCAAGTAGAACATATGGTTGATAGAAGCTCGGGGACTGCGCCTACCTGATGAGCGCCTAGAAGGGCAAGGTCAGTCGTGGCCTGTCGAAGAGTTTTCAGAAACCTCATGAGTAGTGTATTACACCTATAATATACTTATTTCCGTTTACTCTGTGTGATCTCCTTTCATGATAGGCACAACCGAAACTTGTTCCTCGATAGGAAATAATGTACACCTGCCTTCTGATCTTCCTTCACGTAGACCTAAAACAAGATGTGCTCAGTTTACGAGTGATGTTCTACCCTCCGAATCCACTGAAGAAATTCAAAAACCCTGATGCCAAGTGAGTAGTTCAGGCTAAATTTAGAACATTTCACGTGAGACCAAACTCTAATTTTGGTCGAAATTTCTGTAAAAGTGCGATGTGCCGAAGGTTCTTTGGTTTTATTCTGGCGGTTTGTAGTTGAAGAATATGTTTGTTTTCCTCAACACCTTCCTTAAGTTCTTCTCGCCATTGATGTCTTACATGCCCCGAATTATATCCTCTGCACAATCCAGTCTATTGTCCCTTGTAAAAATCGTGGTGATCATGTTGCTGTCCCTGAGGATTGTATGTATGTAGCTACAACCAGGCGAATAATGTTTATTCTGTGATTTTATTTGTGGCAGTTCGTAGCGGTTGCGATGTGGTGACTTCCAAAACTCTGCTTGTAGTACAACAAGTCGTCGGTGTTTGTTTACCTGATATCAAAACTCAACTGACCTAAAATAAGGAACATTTCGGTATCCTGACAAGGTTGAAACTTTTTTATACTTCAGAGGGTCATCATTTGTCAACAATCCAAGCTACCAGGTTACAAAACCAATACTCAGTTTTGCCAACACTTCTGAATTCATTAGGTAGATAGATAACACTTTCTTCATTTTGAACCCGATCACCGGGGCGCATTAGCAAGTCTCCCCGATGACTTTCGTGAAGGCTCTGGTTACAGTTCGCAATTTGAGCCGTTCGACAAAAGCACTCGAGTCCTCGGGTGACATTTCTTCATGACTCTAGGTGTTGTTGTCTACCAAAAAGCGCAGCCGTTTTGGGGCTTTGTTTGTTACACCATATCATAAGATCTGACACAGTTCGCCCTGCCACCGCTCTGTCTAACTAGATAATGGAATTATCTCGTTCAACTTCTTTCAAACTGTTTCGTCACTTGTAGAAGTAAAAATATGAAACGTCACCAGACTAAGCAACACTTCGACAACTTCACATTCCTTTCCTCTTCATACGCTACAGAAAAACCCGCTCGTGCACGGATTGCACTGTGCAAGTTATAGTGATACCTACTTGCTACTCAAAAATACCATATTGCGTAACATTAATTCATTGCGACAAGGATGACTCCAACAGTCCATATGAACAACACTTGTTTACAACGTGGCTGCGTTTCAAGGAATGAGAGACACGTTCCTTCGGCTCTGGGTGGACCCAAAATATTTTCTGGTTTAGAATGCAGTCGGATATGCTATTGAAGAGAATGTTGGCTGCTCAGGTAGCGTAGATCGTCGTTAGTTTGTTCGCTGGACTGGAGTGGGTAGTCTGAGTGAGTGTAAATGTTTCATCACCAATCGAGTTGACATCATCATTGCGTTGTTAGAGAACGTAGTGGAGAGTCACGATGGGTCGGTAGTCGCCACTCCAACCACAAGTTGTAATCATGTCTGGATTTCTCTGTAACCAGTCTCATATTTCTATCCACGAAAAAAGTGCTCCTCTTATGTGAAAAAAACGCATAACCCAATTGCTCAATCAGACAAGGATTGTCCTGATGCGACAACTTTTAAAGCTCATCGTCACCGCTGTTCCAAGAGCGTAGGAACACTCTGAGCTGCGAATACACGCTTTTGTTGGATGGAGGACTTTTTTCACCTACTACAAAGTCTTAGAGGAGATAAAGACCAAAAACCTTGTGCAAGTTCAAGGGAACCAACGAAATTCATAAAAGACAACAAGGTTTTTTGTCCACCAAGCGCAAGAATATCCTTTGAAATCTGATAGGACTATGTAGCACAAGAAGTTAGTCAGACGTGACAACCGAAGAGCTAAAAAGACGAACGCCTTTTGACAGCGGCGCATCTAAGTTTCATGCGGATGCTGGAAGGACGAATTTCGTTTTCTGGAAATGCTAAGAATGGTACTGAAATCGAATAGAATTAAATGATCGCATTAGACCGTGATGACAAGTACAAGTTGGTGAGTCAGGGAAATACGAATGAAGTCTCTCCACATGGCTGAATCTCACCCAGTTTTCTGAAGGATTTTATATCTCACAATCAAGATAATGAAAAGATAACATTATCTTCATCAAGAAGGGTTACAATACCGAATGTCTTGGTGGTACTGGTCATTTGTAATTCCTATAAATACTGAGTTCATGGGTATTAGCTTGTGCAATCCAACTGGGAACTTGAGTTATCAATTCTTTTCGATTATTCTTCTACAGTATTTAGGAGGGGAGACCTCTCGTGATATACCCAGTGCGAAGTAAGCCAGGAACCACGGGTTTACATGCAGGTGTAGGTAAAAGGAGGCCGTCTCAAATTGAAGAGGAAACTCAGAAAATCTCTGGAAAGTCCTCTTTGGTTCCCACCACACCACACTGATTCCTCCGGTCCAATCCACTTGGACGAAGTAACCAACGAAATTTCTGAGATTTCGAAGAAATATCTGCATACCAAGCATGATTAAACGCCTGCAAATCAGCCATCATTTTAAGTGTTGCAGCATCAAGTACTTAGTCACTGACCTCTAACAGATCTATTGCTACTTTGAGTATCAGCTCTTGGACATTGATTACTGACCACACTAGGCGAAAGTTCGTTCATCAAGACCGAGCAAATGATAACATCAGTTGTAAATTGAGCTGAACCAACTTCGTATCATGATTCCGCGTGCGTATGCATGTTGGTACATGCATATGTTCGCACATAGCCTGAGAAAACCTGTTGAGTAGATCAGTCTATGGGTTGGTCATTCAAGGAGAGGGAATCAAGTGTGTAGCGCTCAAGGCTACCATCATGAAGCCAGCTCTAAGCTGGATTGCTCTGGTGGACTTCACCTCGTCCTTGGTAGATAGCTGTCCATGTGTAAAGAGTAAAGAAATCCGCTGTTGTGACGACTGATGCGCATTCGAGCTGGAATTGAGGGCGAGTCTACGGCGGAAATCGGAAAGTCCATTTCAACAAACCACTGATCACAATTTTATTGAGTTGCCGCCGATCGATACTATTTCATTAGGCATCAAGACATCCACATAACGCAGGACAAATAGCTCTCGCTATGGAGCACTTAGAAACGGATTGCAAGTGAAGACGTAACCACAACCGCTTTTTTCAAACTCCCATTCGTAATTTTGGTTGAGTTTTGACTCTCGTAGAAAGGAAAATTGGACTGGCAACTAAAACCATTTGTTACATATAATCGCTCTAATAGATATATGTATTACCACTAGATAAATCAAGCATTTGGCGGTGACCCAAGCTCCAGAACACCTGACGGCTTTGTCCTGCTTCTCTCTTCAAACCTTTTAAGTATGCCAGTACACGTTCTTGCTCCTACAGTTTGAGGTAGTCTCTCTATCTCACAACATCAACTTCACTGCAACTGTAAGTGATATTGAGTGATTTTTGTTCCCGAGACAAACAGTAGTTTGCTGGAATGCCGGATTCACGAGTACTTAGACTGATCGATAGTGATGAGTTTGGCTTCGAAGTTTAGATATGAAGTTATCTCAGCTAAGAGAAATACCTCATTATCCGAATCGCGTGAATGGTCAAGTACAAAGTACAAATGAGCAAATTTGATATCACGGCCTTCATCATTCGAGCTGACAGAATCCGATAACCAATAAATGGTGCAACAACTATTGCATTTTTTCCACAGCTGGCATGAAGGTATTTTCACCAATAATCATCACAGATGCGGAATGTAGAGGTAAAGGAATACATTCGTCACGCGATAAGAACCCCGAGTAAACAAAAAAGATTGGAACTGGTCGTAGCTTCATCTCCAAACCAATACAGTGGTACACTGCCTACCCTATCATTCAAAGATCTTGTAGACGGCAAAGAGGTTTACTAGTAGGACATACTGCAAAAGATTTGGAATGAAAACAGAATACCAACCAAATGGAGCTCCTCGCCCGTCATTCCAATCTTCAAATAAGGGTGCAAGTAAGTCGTGCGTAATTCATGGTGGAATCAGCGTGATATATGTCGCACCAAAGGTGCCCTCTCGCATTAGTTTGCATAGGTTGACTGATTATTGGAAGAGAGAGATTCGTAAGAATCAAGCCGCGTTTCGCTCTAGCTGGGGATGCATCAACCATATCTTTACCTTGAAACATACTCCTGAACAGCGCCAATCCTTCAGACGTCCCACACTAGTCGTTTTTCTTGATCTGAAATTCGCTTCCGACTCTGTCAATCTTCAGAAACCTTGGCTGTGTCTGGCAATCAGGGGTGTCCCTTCCAAATTTACATCCCTTATGATGGCACTGCATGCGAACTCCTTTGGGTGCGTGCGAGTATATTGCAAACTTCGTCCTGAGTTCACCACTTTCGATGCTTAGAAACGAGGCTGTCCTCTCTCATCTTTCCTCCTCAACTTTGGTATTGACGTGCCGCTTGAGATTCCTCTGCCTGCCTCCGAAACCTCGGAAGTCAAAATGCTCCCGGGACATTCCCTCATAGACATTGAGTATGCAGGCGATATTGCTCTTCTTGACTCAGATCCTTCTCAAATGCAGGCGATTTTAAATAACTTAAATATTTCTGTCACACGGTTTGGCATGCGCTTCAAGCTTGCAAGGTGTAAAGTACTGCTACAAGACTGTGAGATCAAACCCGAACCATATACTTGCAGAGCAATCAGTCGATTTGGCAGAAAAATTTGTTTACCGGGGGGACTGTGTAAGTTCCGGTGGACTGGCCGGAGATAAGAGGACTTCTCGAATCTGAAAGGCCAGGTCAGCTTTTGCCAACCTCAGGCACCTATTAGGCTGAACTGACGTGAGTTTGTCTATCACGGGCAGAGTTTACAATGCGGCACTGTGATCCACACTGATATATGGATCAGAGACGTGGCCCAGAGGACATACGAAAGATGTTAGTGCTTGACCATCGACGTCTCAGAAGCATTGGTCGGGTCTGATGGGAACATCCGACTGGTAATGTTAAGTTATGCCAGATGGTCTTTGGAAGAAGGAACTCTCCCGCGATGGCTGAATTCATCATCATCATCATCATCATCAATGACAGCAACATCAGTATTGGCATTGATGCTTCACTGCCGTACAACCATAAAGTTCGTTTAGTTA